>NW_011645821.1:14077-16650 GCF_000223845.1 Gregarina niphandrodes | reverse complement strand
GACCTCGACCAGGGACGCTGGTGCACGCATTGCGGACGCGGCCGCGACCTCGTTGCAGGTCGCGTGCCCTGCTGCGTGATGCCACACAGCTGCCCCTTCGACTTCTGCGGCATGCTCTGCTTCCTGCAACATGCGCGCAGGCACCAGTTCACCTGCCAGTTCCTGCACACGCAACTCTTCCCCCTCGCACACGTTTCTGGCTTTACACCCGCTTTCATCCTCCTCGTCGTCCGCCTCCTCGTCAACACCTACATCGCGCGCGTACTAGACGGCACGCCCGGTAGAGACGACCTCCAACTCATCGCCGCCGAACTCGCCTCTAGTTACACCGATTACAAGTGCTACCGATCCGAACTCTGGGACGCCATCCAACACCTCGCACGCGCACTTTGTCAGTTCTTCCCCATCTGCGCCAAACTCGGCCTCGGCAAAACCGACATGGACGAACTCATCTGCAAAATACACGCCCACTCCTTCATCGTCGAGTCCTACAACGCCAAGCACGAAACCACATCACTACTCACCATCGCACCCGTCCTCAGCAAACTCACACACAGCTGCATACCCAACCTCTACGCCAGTTACCAACCAGACATCGACGATGAGACGCGTGACGACTTTAGTGAGACTTACGGTGCGTCCCGTGAGACGCACGGTTGGCCGATTCAGGCAAAGGTTGCGGACAATGTGGTCGATAAGTTCCTAGAAATGCTGAGCAGCGCGTGGAAAGGGGGAGAAGTTCACTGGAACTCCGGGAAGCAGCTGACCGCCGGCGGAGGGAACCGAAGTCTTGTCCTGCGTTCAATTGCATTCATCGATCAGGGCGACCCGGTTGCTTTTAGCTATGTTCCGGACTTGTACAAGCCAACCAACTTGCGCAAGGCATTGTTCCAGCCGCTGAAGGTCCTCCAATGCTGCTGCGTGCGGTGCCGGGACCCCTCGGAGTCACTCCGCTTCGTGAATGGAATCCGTTGCCCGCAGTGTCTGTTCGGTTATGCGTGTCCACGGCGGTTGGCGCGGGTGGACGTGTGTATCAAACGGTTTCGAGAGACTTCCACGTCGCGCGAGGGCCTTCATGGTGCGACCAGTGACTTGCGTGAGGCTCGCGATGAGGATGTGGTGTGGAAGGGTGGGACTGGTGCGACTCAGAAATGGGAGTGTAGTCGTTGCGGTTTGCTGAAGACGTCTGTTTCGGAGGTTGAGTGTGACCAGTTGATAAGCAGTTGGCAGGATCGGTTGATCGACGTGAAGGGTCACAGTGTGGTGGGTATGCGTGGGGAGTTGATGTCCTTGTACGAGGAGATGTTGATTCGCGCACACAGTGCGAATTGGTTGGTGTTTGAGACGTTGGTGCAGTTGGTGGGTTTGTACAAGGCGAATCCGGGTCGGGACTTGGCGAAGGCTCTGGGTTTGCAGTACCACGCTATGTTGATTGCGCAGAACGTGTTGCCGACAGCCGATTTACACCACACTAGCTTGGGTTTGAGTTTGATTGAATTGTTGCCGGTGGATCAGTTGGCGCCGACGTTGTTGCACCGTGCTTACTGGAGTGCGTACTGTTGTCTGGGTCCTCGGCACGGGTTGACGTTGTACGTGTTGTCGAGTGCGAGTGCGATTGCGGCGGTGAGTCGGTTGCCTTTTGTGAAGGTGCCGGGTGTGATGGGTGCGGCGGGTCCGTTGGATGAGTTACGGCAGATGCACTGTAAGCTGTGGCCGTCGATGGGTGTGCCGGACGACACGGCATTGCGGCGGTCGATTGCGGTGAATCCGTTGCAGTGGTGGTTGGCCGGGATTCGATCGGGGAACTTGGAGGTGGTGAGTGCGCACTTGGCAGAGGCGGACCTGTGGATAGATGCGATTGACAGCAACACGGCGCTGAACTCCCTGGGACTGGCTGCGACGCACAACCAGGTACGAGTGTTCGAGTATCTCGTGCGGCGTGCGTCGTGCGCCTCACTCTTGTCCACCTCGCCGTGGGACATGACGTTGCTACACCTCATTGCCGCGGCACAGCCGCAGACCGAGCTGGAGGGCGAGTTGCTGCTAAAGCAGGACAAAAGCAACGCCGCCATGGTCTCGCTCGTGCTGCAGAGTCTGCTCGCTCGCACTGAACAGGAACAGGCGGCACCCGCCCGTCCTGGCGGCCCGGCTGCCCTCACGGCGGTGGAGACAAAACTGGGGCGGCAGGTGGGCACGCCCGCCGGGCCGGAGGCCCGACGGCGACTGGCCGCGTTCGTGAATGCGCCGTGTTCGTCGTTGCTGGGGGCCCAGACGGCGCTGCACTACGCGGCGCATCGCGGCAAAGTGAAGTGCGTGACGGAGTTGCTGAAGTGGACGCTCGTGCGTGACACTCAGCGTGTGCACGACGAGCGTGCGCGCGAGGCGTTGATCAACGTGACGCCCGACGCCGACGACGCAGCGTACGGGGCGTCAGTGCGCGCGTCTGCGGACTGGGCGGGTGTCGCGGCGGACGCCGTGGCGACGCCGGACGTCTTCAATGCGGAGGCGGCGACGCCGCTGCACCTGGCGGCGCTGGCGGGTCAGATCGGTGTTTGCAAGGTGTTGTTGGAGAG
>NW_011645821.1:3471-13492 GCF_000223845.1 Gregarina niphandrodes | reverse complement strand
CCGAGTTTCTGCTGCACCAGTGGCAGGTGCTGCTCAAAGTGCGCGACGCGCTCGCCGCTGCAGATGCGCGCGTGGCTGCGCTCTCCGCGGCGCAGCGCGAGGCCTACCTCGTCGAGTTCACGCAGACACTGAGTGTGGCCTTCTTCCGCCTTGTGCACCTCATGAAGCCCATGCTCGATGCGCAACCCGTCGCGCTCGACCTGCCCACACTCACCACACACGGGTTCCGTGCGGCGCACGACGCGCCCACTGCGCACGTCACTGCGTCCGGTGCCGCTCACAGTGTGTCTGCTGCCCGCGACTTCGACGACTGCGTGCGTCGTGCACAGTACGACCAGCCACAAACCAAAATCAAGACCTACCAAGACCAACTCGACGAGGCCGCCGAACAACTCCAAAAACAACTGCTCCTCGCGCAACAACGAGCGCGGGCGCCGCCGACCCCACCCGCCACCGCCGCCCCCGCACCGCCGCCAGCCACCATCCACCCTGGCATGACCACCGACCGTGACACCTAGTGGGCGTTGGTCAGAAGCATTGATCGGGCAAAGAAGTTGTCCGAAGGTAAGGTCAAGGCCAGAAAAAAAGCGTCATCCATCCGTTCGACTAGATCCGTTTGACGCGGGAGCTTCTCGTGCTGCTCAAGAATTGCTCCGGCAGGTCTGTGCCGGGGCGGAGGTCCGGGGTGATTGTCTCAGCAGCGGCGTCGACGAGGGCGGCGGCGGCGGCGTCGGCGAATAGATTGGGCAGGTGCCATATGAGCCAGGTGCCGCCGGCTGCGCAGCCGACCAGGGTGAAGAGGCCGGCAGCGAACTTCCAGAAAGGCATGCGCGGGCCGGGTCCGCCGGCCTCCATTTGGCGCCAGGTTTCGGGACCGAGTGGCACTAATGGGCGGGCCGAGGCTCGAACCACCGACTGCCAGCTGGCGGGAAGTCGCGGCAGCAGCTCGGACAGCTCCTCCTCGATTATCTCACGACTGAAAACCACGACCGGCCGCGGTAGGTGCAGCGGCTCCGTCCCGTCAAAGCGAACGAACTCCGCGTGGACCACATCTGCGTGCGAACGTCCAAAGATCTGGAAACACAGCTCGTCGGCGACCGTCGAGTTCTGCGCCGCTTCCGACAAGTGCTGTTCCACCGCCTTCAGGAGTGCGGACTCAACCACGCCGTCCTGCGTATTCAACAGACGCAATCCACTCGCGTCCCATACGACGTCGAAAGCGGCACCTGCAGCCCGGGCCTCTCCCTCTCGGACCCTTGCGGGGGGGTCCGAGAGGCCGGGCCTGGCGGCCGCGGCGAGGAGGTCCACGTTGTCATCATCATCTGCTTGGAGCGACTCGTTCACGACGTAACTGAAGCCCGATCCGCCGGGCAGCTTCCCCAGGACGCGTCGTGGGACCAGCACCACCGCGGCCGTCGGCGTTTCGCTGTGCACCCCGATTTTCACAATGCGCGCCACACATGCGTGTGTGTCCGACAACTTGCCCGCCGGCGTCAACAGCGAGGCCAGCATGTCTCCAAACCCGCAGACCTCTTGGTTCGTTGACAACGACAGCACTGTTTTCATCGACCAGGAAATAATAACACTCTCGGCCCGGATCACGGCCTCATCCTGCCTGTTGCCTCGAACCGGCTAGACGTGCATGGCCTACGATGTTACGGCACTACGCAAGTTCGAAAAAACGGCACATACAGCGACCCAGGTTATTTTAGATGAATCCAGCTGGACCCAAGATGCAGGACTTGCGCTGGTCTTACGGCCTCAGTGGGTCTTCCAGCATTGGGTATTCTGGAACCCGCGTGTTCTGGAACCCGGCAGTAAACTGTGCAGTGGTTGGGTTTGTCCTAGTGCCTCCTAAAGACGTCGACGAATATAGTCCTCATGCGCTTGGAAGCTTCAATCTCCCGTTCCATTGGCGCCAACATTCTGGCGTACAGTCATTATCGCTGACGAGGCACGTCCCTCTGGACTCCACGACAGCGCTTCTGCGCGTCTTGTACAGAAACGATCAGGACACACAAACGACCATCCAAAGCTCCAAACAGGTAGGAAAGATGGTACAGCAGAACTCACCGCTCCCCGCAACTCCGAACATCTTTAACACTATGCGACACAAATGAGTGTGCTGAGGAGTGGGAACCGCACAAAGACCCCGTAACAGAGCTTGCCCTCTGTTACGCTTTTTTGGGACTTGTCGCCCGCCGAGGACGAACAAAAAAAGCAGTCCCTAAGTTAACGGAGCTTTCTTTGTGTTACGTCGTCTGCGTCCGGTGCGCCAGGTTTCCATTCCTCAACACACTACCGTAGACTTTCCGCTCGCAGTTCAACTGGTCTTTGGTAACTAACGTCAACAACGCGACCCCTTTATCCGTAAGCAAGCCTCTGATTCTTCCAACACCTGCCTCCCGGGTCCATTGTACCCCTGAAGTGTGCGCGATCTTCATCGACTTTCCCATTGTCGTCACCTTCGCACCAGTGCACACCCATTCTGTAAAAAGATATTCTACATTACTTCCTCAGGGGCACCGGGTTTCTCTGAGGCTGCGGCACCCCATGGATCCAATGCCTTGCCTCCGCGGCAGACACCCTGACTACACTCACTCCGCGCTGGAACCCAACAGGTTGGACATGTAGCGTGTTGTGCTCTTTCGCAATCACCTGGCACGGCACTGACCACTTGTGGGCCTTCATGAAAACCGACGGCGACCCTCTACGAGTCTCCGGCGACCGCCCATGTCACCAACGCGATGTCGCGCTTATCTTCCCTACCACCAAACTCTTCTCCGCCTGTCGTACCCATCGACACATATTTCAGCACTGTCGGGAAACGCAACTCCAGAAGTGCATCTACTCTAACAGCTTCCAGCGGTGTCAAAGGCAGCTCATTTGAGTGCCTCGCGTCCGTCCCTACCAACACCATTACCGACGCCAGCCCTGTTGCCGGGTGCGGGGTGTTGTTGTGTGCGATCACAGCAGAACTCACAGCAGAACTCACAGCTCCGAACCACTCCATACGTCCGCTCCGTGCAAAGCCTTCGAAAACCCCCGGTGACTACACCCGAAGTCGTCAGCTACCACGAACGGGTTGCATGACCGAAACTAACTCATTGAAACAGTCTCTGTCCAGGGTCGCGGGCCTCGACACAGCTATTGGTGCGCTAAACAAACGACGACAGAGCAAACAGTCTCGACAGAAGTCCTCCACGTCATTGATTATGCCCGGCCACCAAAAGTACTTAGTGACTAGCCTCGGCATCCTTTGCCCCCGGATGTTCTCCAACTCGTCCATAATGATGGTAGGTCATCACTGGTAGTGATTCCTCACCCACAGCCCATTCGGTGCTCTATGGATGCGCTCCTGATGATAAACAACGCAGCACAGAAGTAGTCCTGCCACCTCTCCACGAAGAACCTCACGGCGTACAACTCCCTTTTTCGCGCGCCCCACCGCTGTTGACACTCGTCCAGCTTTTTGCTACCGAATTCGATGGGTTCGCACCCCCGGGTTCAGTCCTGAATGATGCACCCTTACATTGCACGGTGCTTGCACTCTCATCAGGTCTGCTATTACGCCCATGCTCAACATGTCGTCTATCTGTTTATCTAGTTCCTCTCGCAACTCCGGTCGTAGCGGCCTCAACGTGTGCTTCGCCGGCTTTCCATGTACTTCGAACTCTACGCTATGCCGTGTTCTGCCAGTCCTTGGTCGTAACCAACACTTTCGAGTGTTTCTGCAACAAGTCCTCTCTCTAACGGCAGCATCTAGATGGGACGTCATACCCGTTGTTTGCACTGGCCTTCGTCTGACTTCTCCTCCTTCACAAGTGAAACCACATGAACCTTCCCACATGGAACTGACACTTACACGCACCGAAGATGCCTCGAGCAACCATGTCCGGTACCCCCAGTATCAACTCATCGCCCTTTGGTTCCTCGCTGGAATATAGCACAAGGAATATAGCACAACGGCCCTCCTGCGTTCGGTAGCCAACGTCGCCTTGAACAACGCCACCTGGTCGAGCACTTGCCTTTTTATTTTCTCGGCGTTCCTTGTCGACCGTGCGCTTCTTCCCCTCCAGCCGATCGATCTTCGTCGCCGCTTCTAAACACGCGTCGTAAAGGGCCTTCCCTGAGTTCAGCGTCGATGTGCTAGTAATCAGTTGGTTGCCCTTGTCGTACATCTCGATTCCCAGGCCGCCTATCCTTTCCGAGCACACGAAACCGGCAATCCTTTCCTTCGGCTCGCGACCCAACTCATTCATCACCTGGCCGCCCCAAATTCTGATCTCATTCGCTTTGCCGTCGCGCCCTCGAGGTCACTCTCTCACCAACAGCTACCGCAGGGTAGTCTCTTTCGCTGCGTCCAGGTCCAAGCAGGCTTACGCTCGGTCGTTCAGTGACTATTCTCAGAGCAACGTCGTCATCGTCGTCGTCCTTGTACCGAGCCGCCACCCCCACAGACCCAACCTCGGTCACTTCTACCGTTCCTTGCTGATACCGCCACTCGGATCCGCCACTCGGATCCGTCACTCGGATCCGTCACTCGCGGGTCGGGGTAGTTCCTCTGTGCCCTTCATTGAGCCGTCATGCTTGGATGTAGTTACTTCGTTAGCTGACAAAGTACAAGCTCCCTGTGTCCTTTTGAAAGAGGTGAGGTTAGTCTCACAGGGAGGTGAGGTTAGTCTCACAGGGAGGTGAGGTTAGTCTCACAGGGAGGTGAGGTTAGTCTCACAGGGAGGTGAGGTTAGTCTCACAGGGAGGTGAGGTTAGTCTCACAGGGAGGTGAGGTTAGTCTCACAGGGAGGTGAGGTTAGTCTCACAGGGAGGTGAGGTTAGTCTCTGTGTGCGTTTATGACATCGATGCCTCCAGCTCGTTGCTTCGCAGGCCTCGTCTAATGGCTTCCGCAGTAGTGCCGAGTTGCCCGAGAACTAGTCCCATCACTTACGCAAAGTGAGTGCTTCGGAGCCGCCTTCGCTCCCGATCTTCGTTGTCCTATCCCCATGCGACTACTGGATGGGTAGCTTGCGTATTAGAGAATCGCCTCCGTCCGTGTTCGCGCACAGCACTTGACAATTGTGCGTCACACGGCTGCCTCGGCTAATTTTCACTTCAGATGAAGCCGTCGATTTCCGACTCTGGTCACTGGCGGCTTCATTCCCATGGACTCCTGGGCCTTTACTGTCCCACTCTCGCCGAACCCCTATTTAGGCCTTATACCGAGCGAATCTGGCCAAGAGTCCAGCTAATGCCGAGCGAATACCGACCCAGAGCAAGTCTATACTGAGTTCTTTCGAAAATGCAAAGAAGAAAAGACTCTAGACATGGCACTATTCCAGCTAATACCAATTAAGCTACTCGGGCGCTTGACAAGAAGATCGCCTTAGAAGATCTAGTTGAGGTCCGCGACAAATACACCGACGGGTGCCACCCAGACTGGGTTAAAAGATTTAGGGCTCTGGTGACCGACCTAACTAAGAAGGCGATACCGCAGTTAGACTTAAACCCATTATTGACAACCCGGGAGTTTCGGGAGGCACAGAAAGACAAGCAACCGACATTTGCGAGGTCTGCGTCCTCTTCGAAGTCGTATATAGCACCTCCGATGCCGGCCCGTACGCAATCACGAGGTCTGGAGGAAGTCAGACGTGATGACTCATCAGTATACAGCAGTCTAGACTCAGAACCACGTAGGCGTCGACAGGAGCAGACATACGGGTTTGAGGTAGTGGAAGACATCGAAAGTCTAATGTTCGACCCAATGTCGTTGATCATACAGTTAAAACGGAAGAAGGCCAGTATCCCTAAGTTGTTTGAGATGAAGGTGCCCGTGATAACACAAGCGATATACCACCCATCTATCGAGAATTCTGAGCTATTAATCGATGCGCTAGACGCTATACGAAGTGAGGGAGTAATATCCCAACGACAGAGAGATAGATTGTTGATATCGATAATCGCATACGGTAAAGATGCAACTATGAAGCGATTAGAAGCAGGCACATTAGATCGTCCCTTGAACATCTATGCTAAGAGTTCAAGGAAGAAGCCTGGCGACAACAAGACCTCAAAGAAGTCGTATGATCAGAAAACCAGTAACTCGAATCAATCGAACAACTATAAAGGCAAGAAGCAATATAACAATAAGAATAGACGAAATAGCTATAAGACGACCGAGGCCACGAACAACTGGACAGAAACATCCAAATAGGATGTAGGCAAGAGTGGTAATACGCAGGTCCACTCGGAGCCAGTCCAGAAAGAGGTACTCGAAGAGTTTGCAAGTGATGGTGAAACATCATCCACTTCGTCGACGGTGCATAGTTTTACAGGGGGCGGCCAAATGTCAGCAGCCTTTCTGTTTGGTCATAAAGTGCCGCGTCAATCCCAGCCTAGCAACGTAGACCATAGTCACTCCGCCATTGACTGCAAGCAGGTCGCTTTTAGGTTCACTCCTCTTCCTAGGATGCTGAGACCTGCCCTGGCACCCACGACCATCTCACTTTTCTGGCGACGGCTACCTCCTGGGAATGAATAGCACTCTCGAGTACACATCGCGACGGCAACTACTCCGACATGACGCTGGCTCAAGTAGTGTAACGATTCACAGCGCCACATGGATATCTCCGATCTTAGCCTTCACTGGCCGAGGACCAATGTTACCCGGGTGGTCCACAGATGGATCTCGCTTAGGGGAACAACTGACCAGCCTCCATGAGGCGAAAGAGAGCTTTCCGACTTGTCCATGTAGCGAATAGTGTTACTCAAAGAGTGTGGATGCGAAACCGCTGGGTGTGACTGACTGGAAAGATTAAAGACCACTACGTCACAGGCGACCGTGCCACTCTCGGCCATGTGAGACTCACACACTCTCTCGATCGGTACGCATAGTATTTGCCCCGGTGTTTGAATGTGGTCCTCAGTTAGTGGTATGGTATGAAACGGTCACTCACGATTGATTGTGTGGAATTCACACACTCACGATTGTGTGGAATTCACACACTCACGATTGTGTGGAATTCACACACTCACGATTGTGTGGAATTCACACATTCACAACCGTATCCAACTCGCAGGCACAGAACCCAAGTTCATCCCACCTCACCGTTGTGAGCCAAAAATCAATCCCCGAAAGCTGACTTACTTGACAGGTCTGACTAGCCAGGTCTAAATACTAAACAAGGGCTCTTCAGACCAAGGGCTGTTTAGGCCAAGGGCTCTTTAGGTTAGGGGCTCGTTAGGCCAGGAGATATCATGGTTCATTAGCCGGAACTGAGGGGCCGCTCTCTCCTTAAAAAGTCTGTACATCGTTAACTAACGTCTTAATGAATGAATCAAATCTTGTCAGCACAGTCGCACTCCTTACCAGGAGCACAGACTCAACCAGACTTGCTACCGGCTTCAGGAGCAGCACGGTCTGGATTGGAGGTGATCAGGTCAGTGGTAGTGGTTTCAGTGGTAGTGGTATCAAGTCCAGTGGTGGTCTCAGCGGTAGTGGTCTCAGCGGTAGTGGTCTCCAGCTGAGTAGTGGTCTCCAGCTGAGTAGTGGTATTTTCCTCGGTAGCAGGGGCGGTAGAAGTCGCTTGATCGAGTTGGGTGTCCTCGATGGCTTCGACGGTATCAAAGGGAACCATGCGGGCATTCTTAGGCACAGTGGTGAAGGTAGGTTGGGTAGCAGGCCTAGTACGGCTGGAGGACTCGTAAGTGGATTGGGTAAGAGGTCTGGTCTTAGGCGTGGTCTCAGTAGTGGGCTGCGTAGGGGGGCGAGTGGGAATGGTCTTGTAGTCGGTGGTTTCCTGTTGAGTAGTGGCCTGCTGAGTGGTGGTCTGTTGGGGGGTGGTACCGCATTCTTGAGTGGTAGGGCAGGTGACTTCTTCGGTGGTGTGAGAAGTGGGAGGCTTGATTCCACAAAGTTCTGTAGGCACGTCGGCATCGCAGTAGGCTGGACCAGAGACGTGCGAGTGTGTTTTGAACGCGCATTTCTGCTCGCAATCACAACTGAGGCACTGCATGGGGGCGAAGGGGTTCCAGTACTCAACGTTGAAGAGATCATTGCACTTGTCCTCGAATTGGTCGATGTCGCAGGCGTTGCGGTCGGGCGCGATTGACGCCAGGTCAGCGTTCATGACCGCGTTAACGTAATCGATGTCGTAGAGCACACACGTGTGCACAGCCGCTTGATAGGGCGCGTAGCCAGCGACCGCAAGGCTGCAGTCGGGGACAGCTCTCCACTGGAACCAAACGCAGTCCGAGAGCTCTTGACACAGACTCTGACAGCGTGCAGCAGTGTCCACGTTCTCGAAGACTTTTAAAGGGGCGAGTCTTCCGGGAATCTGGGGGTTAAAGTCAGCATATCCAAGAACGTAGTTAGTAAAGCACGTGATAGGCAAGGTAGTAACGCGATCGCCAAAGTTCACTACAGTCTCTAGCTTGCACTGAGCCGCGAAATCGCCGATAGTGCTCGACCCGACAACTGCTTTAATGCACTCGTGTTCGCAATCGGCGTTGGTCGTTTGAGAAGTAAGACTCACAGCATCATTACACTGATGCTCACTCAGACCACGACCCTCAAATGTGCAGAACTCGTACTCTTCGTTAGCGAAGCCGATCAAGCACTCCCTCTCAACATCGTACCCCGTAGGTACTTCGATGTCGATCTCCCTGCAACGACACTCGCCAGAATGACCATAAGGCCAGTCATACACCCAGTTACTCAATACAACTGGGAGTATGAGGCTGACAATAGTCTTCATCATCTAAAAAGGGAGACTTCTATTTTGATCGAGTTTATTGAATTCTAATGAGGCATCTAAAGACATAACGATTTCGGAAAAATGTTTACTTTCTTAATTACAAAAACGTTCATAGTCAATCAAATCGACATTGTTAACACACTCTGACCTTGGATACTCGCAAGTGATTACGCCTCAACGTTATCGTCAACCTGTGTTTTCATCCCAACCGCTCGTTCACGACGTCTTCACCTAGTATGTCATCACATGCACCCGGATGTCCCTTGCCACTAAGCCCCCTTCTATTACGTCTTCAAGCACCAAAAAAACCTTCTGTTACGTCTTTGGGGGGTGGCACCGGCTTTCAACTAACGCACTACCAGGGACGGAGCGAGTACCATAAGCCGGCCAGGCCAGGCCATCCCCCAAAAAAACAATCGCTTTAAAAAGGACCCAGTCCAGTCTGTTTCAGCTCCTTCGGTTCCGGTGTTGGACCTAAACACTTCACCACGCACTCGCTGCTTGAATTTTTATAGCGCGGTAGTGAGAAAAGTGCACTCGGCTGATTGAGCATTTTGATTGGACTAGTGTTGAAGTCAGCTATGGTACTGACGTTCTGCTTGTGGCCTTCTTCGTCCGTCTCTGTGCATTCTCGGGTTGCTAGGGCGCAACTGACGTCCGGATCTGGTACTATGCAATCAGTTCTATGACAGTCCTTAAGGATCGGCGTGACATAACTGCTATGAAAGAATTGCTCCAAAATTTCTTGCGCCATCTCCGTCAATTCCGTCACGTCGGAATGGCTTACATCCATGTTCAGAATGGTTGGCGCAAGCTCAATTGCCGTTCGCTTTCGCGTAAGCTCCTCAAAGTCTTCCCACGAGTCGCAGTGGATCGCACACTCCTTAGGCGAGAAGTGGTGACTGACCGCCTTCCAGACGGCGGCTGCGTCGAACTTTGTGGGAATGCCAAAGGCATGACAAAACGGATCCTGGCCGTGTGGTCCGTTGCAAACCAACTGGCCGCCGAGCTGGTTGCACCACCCCACTCGTTGCCAGTCAATCGCGCTCACAGGTTGCATCTTCTGAGCCGTGGCCGTGACTGCACGGTCGCAAACGTCCGGTGGGGTTCGCAGCGAAGCCAGATCTGACCGTGATACTACATCGGCAAGCAGCGCCCATCCCGCTGATGTGTCCTCGTGCGCCAAAGATGCGGTGTGCTCCGCCCTGAGGCGGAACAAGTAGCATAAGCCAGCCAGTCCTGTACATATCGCAAGGCGCATCTTATTTCT
>NW_011645821.1:0-3127 GCF_000223845.1 Gregarina niphandrodes | reverse complement strand
AGGCGCATCTTATTTCTCTGCCACCAGGATCCAGCTTGCTCTCGAACAGGAGTATTCGTGTTCGAGATACCCGACCTCTTGATGACAGGCATCCACTCTTTCGGCACCATCGATTTGAGCTGCTTCTGCTCCTCCGACGTCAACAGTCTGGCGTACAGCACTTCCAGCAACTTCGCGTCGTCGCTGACATCGTCACCCACCTTGACAATATCCCCTTTGAAAACCTCGGACCACACGTCATAAAGCGTCAAGTCGTCTTCGCCTTCAAGGCGCTTCTTAAGAACATTGCTGAACATACGTTTGACGTACTCGTTCTCGTCTTGATAAACCAACATCCTTCTTGACCATTCGAGGAGTCCGTCCAAGTCCAAAGGGCACCCGGCTTCCATAGGATATTCCTGTGTCAAGCTGTCGCTGAGACGACCCAGAACCAGCACATGAATGCACTCCTCTCCCTTACCCAACGACACCATTCGCGCCACGCAGTCGTCGTCCGTAACCGGCGGCCTTGCTCCATCCTGCACAATAACTGCCAGCATTCCAACGAGTTTGCTGCAGCCCTGAACCGCACTCACAATCGTCTTCATAAAATCGAATGACGCGAAAACGGCCTCGTGTTCAAAAAAAAAGAGAGAGAAGTGACTTAGTGTTATGTCTCAAAGGTCATAATTTGTTTGCGCTACGTTGGCGTAGCGATAAACATCAGTTCTCTCCTGGTCATCATGCTCGCTCCATAATTCCTGCCACACGAAGAGAGCATTCTCAGGCAGAAAGTGGTGTTCTCATAATTCAGTATTGCAGGCTGAAGGAGAGGTGGCGTATTTCCTCCCTTCGTTGGTGCTGAGTCCGGTGATCAGGCCGTTCATGAAGAAGCTGCTGGCGGCGTTTCTCTTACATCTTGCGGGTGTGAGTGGTGCGGTCACTTCTGTAGTGGAACAGACATGTGTTGCGATTGTGGAGTCGCGTCAGAGCCCGAGTTGACCGTGAACGGTGCTGACAACATACGGTGTAAAGCGTTAGACTCCTCCAGCTGTGACTTGGGCGCTAAGATTGTTTTTGTTACATTACTTCGACCTACAGCTGGTCATAACGAAGACCGTCTGCTCGACAACAGCGAGTCTCCCCGACTTGGGGAGTACCAACGACAGCTCTTCTGCCAGTGGCTGGCAGGCACCGACGCTTCCTCCCTCCTACGTAATGACTTTCGCTGGGAAACTCTTCTGTTAAGCGCACACTGGTGGTTTGCCACCCCCACGTGGCAACCATGAGCCTCGCAACCAAGGCCAAGGGCCGTGGAACAGGGGGTGCCCGCAGCCAGAACCTATTCCAGCTACCGTCACGCAACGAGTACCTTGTCAAGGACGACGACATCCCCGTGGATGAGTTGCAAAACCTCCTCAAAAGAGAAGGCGGTCTCTACGAGCACCATAAAACCAAAAAGTAGTACGTCCCGACTTGACTTGGGTCTAAGCTGACTGCTTGGTACCGCATGGGAGAGCGTGGCGGTCATCAAGATGTCACTAAGACCCCCAGGAATGTGGCCGAAGTGTTCTGGTGGCCACGGTCCAAGGAGTTCGTACAGCACTTGGTCCAAGAGTGCGCCATCTGTGCCCGCAATCTTCCCGTGCGTAACCTGCCGCGAAGGCACGTTGGAGCAGCCGTTCTTCATGGGTAGAGTAAGCATGGGTTATGTTGGCCCTAGAGCATTCCAAGGGCAGGTTTACTACATCCTTGTGTGCATACATCCTTGTGTGCGTAGACCACGCAACTCTCTATCGTAGCTATAACGTGCATCACATCTGAATGAGACAGAGTTCGTCGCGCTGTGGGAAGTATTAAACAAGAGAGCGTTCCTGCGCCCGAAGAGTGGGCAGGTGAGATATCAGGCAGGTTCCGGACCGTAATAGACAAGCGGCAAGTCAATAAACAGATGGTTGATGACGCGTTTCCTCCTCTGGGATAATCTCCAAAAGGCGTCCGGCCATTCCCACCAGATTGCCTCTCTCTTAACTACCTGGTCTTCCACGCTTATTAATGAAGTTTTCCCTTACCCAAAAAAGCCCCCTTAAAAAGCACGAAGAACGGGGGCGGAACGAGTACCATAAGCCGACCAGTCATCCCACTGAGGAGGATTTGCACAAGAGGAGGACCCCCACAAACCATCGCTGTTAGGAAGGGTCCAGTCTAGTTTGTTTCAGCTCCTTCGGTTCCGGTGTTGGACCTAAACACTGCACCAGACACTTGCTGCTTGAATTTTTATAGCGCGATAGTGAGAAAAGTGCACTCGGCTGATTGAGCATTTGGATTGGACTAGTGTTGAAGTCAGCTATGGTACCGACGTAGTGCTCGCGACCTTCTTCGTCCGTCTCCCTACATTCTCGGGTTGCCAGGACGCAATTGACGTCGGAATCCGGCACTACGCAATCGATTCTATGACAGTCCTTAAGGATCGGCGTGATGTAACTTTTATGATACAGTTGCTCGAAAATTTCTTGCGCCATCTCCAACAATTCCGTCACGTCGGAATGGCTTGCATCCCTGTTCAGAATGATTGGCGCAAGCTCAATTGCCGTTCGCTTTCGCGTAAGATGCTCAAAGTCATCCCACGAGTCGCAGTGGATCGCACACTCCTTAGGCGAGAGGTGGTGACTAACCGCCTTCCAGACGGCGGCTGCGTCGAACTTTGTGGGAATGCCAAAGGCATGACAAAACGGATCCTGGCCGTGTGGTCCGTTGCAAACCAACTGGCCGCCGAGCTGGTTGCACCACCCCAGTCGTTGCCAGTCAATCGCGCTCACAGGTTGCATCTTCTGAGCCGTGGCCGTGACTGCACGGTCGCAAACGTCCGGTGGGGTTCGCAGCGAAGCCAGATCTGACCTTGATACTACATCGGCAAGCAGCGCCCATCCCGCTGATGTGTCCTCGTGCGCCAAAGATGCGGTGTGCTCCGCCCTGGGGCGGAACAAGTAGCATAAGCCAGCCAGTCCTGTACATATCGCAAGGCGCATCTTATTTCTCTGCCACCAGGATCCAGCTTGCTCACGAACAGGAGTATTCGTGTTCGAGATACCCGACCTCTTGATGACAGGCATCCACTCTTTCGGCACCATCGATTTGAGCTGCTTCT
>NW_011645820.1:70930-73717 GCF_000223845.1 Gregarina niphandrodes | reverse complement strand
TTAATGTGTCAGGTTCTGTAGCACTGGCGGCGTTCGTCGATCCCAATGGGAAGTTGTCTTCTACCGACGGCTGTATTGCGAGGATGGCCGTTGTCTCTGACGGGAAGGGCGTAGCTGAAGTTGTGGTGTTGGCTCCTCCGTCAGAGTTGCTGGGGTCCTGCCTTACGGACTACGACTGGCTTAATCGTTGGAACCGGCTCCGCGTCTACCACCCGCCCGGGGAATCCGAGAAGCAAGCGAAGGCTTCTTCTCGCATCGAGCGCTTGCTTGCCCGGGCCATGAAGAACCATCTGCACGACGCGGATCCATCAGCCGCCAATGCGGCCTTGAAGAAAGCATTCGGCAGGAAGCTGATGGAATGGCTGGAGACTGAGAATGCCGGAGACACCGAGGTTGACTGGAGCAAGAAGCTGGAGATCACTGATGTGAGGCCGCTAGATGCAGATGAACAAGAACAAGTCCGGGATCAAGTTCCAGCTAACGAAAATTGAGGATTCGATGCCTTTCGTGAATTGTATTGAGATCGAGGGCCAGGCCGTTCGGGAAAGAAGCGAAGGCTTCTGGCGACGTCCGGGGTTGTACAAACGTCTTGGTGTTGCGGGTATTGCGACTGTAAGTGGCCTGACGTTTACAGGGCTCCTACTACACTTTTTTGGTCCGCACAATAAGCATTGGTTCCCCGTGTTAGCACCGAGAATAGCTACCGACAGTTCCTCTCCATCGGACACCACGGCCTACAGCTCCTCTCCAACCGACGCGAGGACCCACAACTCTACTCCATCCGGCACTGCCACCCCAGGCAACACGGCCACCAGCTCTTCTTCGTTGCTCACGACGCGATTCCTATCCACGACGCAACTACCGTCCTCGGCGCTCCACCCGTATGAGGCCGAGGCCTTGAAGTACCAGCGAGCCCTGGCGTACGATTGTTTAGCCGTGTCCGAGTACGACTTGGTCAACCAGTGCCATCCGAATCCCGAAAAGCGCCCCGAGCCAAACATCGATGACATCACGACACTACTTTCTGGATACGAGTTGGCGACGCTACGAGTACCCCCCGGGACTTGCAACGATGCGTTTCACCGGATGAAGCCCCAATCGATGGTGAAAGCAGCGCCGGGCGGTTGGAAGACGTTAGACTGGTCCCAGGTCGGCGGCGGCAACATAGTTTGCACTGACGAGAATGGTCAAGACGTGACTTGTCATTATTTCGGCGAACCGTTCAAGTACGATTTGCCTACTGTCTGGGATGCGGTCAACTACTACGTGAAGCCCTACCAGTGCCTGTTTACCGACAACGGAGACACAGGTGACCGTCTCGAATACAGGGGGGGGGCGAGCAAGGGGTGTCGCGAAGTGGGTAGGTGGAGACTTATACGGGTTCAGCGATACTGGTGTTGTATCTGTGGGGCACCTTGTATTACATTTGCGGGAGGGTCCTGTTGTCAAACACAATGCAGTAGAACAAACCATTCCCACTAGCTATTGTGACAGCGACGGTCCGACATGTCGGACAAACCTGTCGGAACATTGTCAGTGCGAGATCATAGAGCTGAGTACTGAGGCCGCCACTCCATCCGGCACGAACATTCGCTGGGGGACGGTTAGGGACTATTTCACCAACCAGACTGATTTGGTTAAGTACTATACGTTATTCCAAAGGAAAGAATACAAATTGACAAACTGCCACGTGAAGTGCTGGAGAGACTCTGTTCCCAAAGAACACCGTGAAGAGACTATTAGTTATTTCGCCAGCAACTTCGGGCAAAAGCTTTGACCTCATCCGTGTGCATCCGCATCCACTTCTGTGTTCTAAACCGCGAGGTGTACTCTTTCGAAAAGCTAAGGTGTACTCTTAGGGCGCTCGGACTTGTCCTGGTGCGTCCTGGTGGGTGCGGCCGGCTAACCCCGTCGTGTACTCTTTTCGAGTTGAAGATTTTTATTTGATGCCGACATCCCACACTCCAGGGATCGAATCGCGCTGCCGGAAGCTCACTCAATCTAAACGTAATTGGGACGCGAGAGTTGTCAAATACTTTGAGACCAAGTGAGACCCTTACGTGCGAGTACAACAACTACGTTGTTGATGCCCTGTTTGCTCAGACAGTAAAGAACAACTCGCCACTCTCCAGTCCTCTTGGGCTACATACGCAGCCCACTCACTCTTGCTCCGCTGATCTGTGCTCCAATGTCCCCGAAGAGATTCAAATTACGGCCCGCTATGCGAAACGGCCTCAACTAAAAATCCTGCTCTGCCAGATCCTCCTATCCAATTGCCGAAGAACACCGTCGGGATGCTATTGCTTGGTTCGACTGTGAAGTTGTGGTGTTGGCCACTCCGTCAGAGTTGCTGGGGTCCTGCCTTACTGGCTACGGCTTACATTTGCGGGAAGCTTTAGTGCGTCCTTTTTATGTCTTGATCTCATTACTCACCCGTGTGCGTTCTAACCCGTAAGGTGTACTCTTTTCTGTCCCGGGAGGGGGCGCTTCAAATCGACCGTCCGCCTGTTGGCTTCTTCGCTATCATAAACGTGTGATTTGAGTATAAAACAACCGTTCAGTTTCGATCTGTTCTACTGGCTTACCGCCATGGTCAACGTAGTCCAACAAGTTGTGCTGGTCACGAAGCAGCTCATCAAGAATGCACCAGCATTCCTCTCCAAAGATTCTGGTCAGATCCCCAAAGGTCAATGACGCGCAATTCGCATCCAAGGGAATGACCTGCGACTGTGACACTCGTTGTATCACCCAATAATGACATCGAGCCCAGGGTAATCCTAACTCTCG
>NW_011645820.1:68839-70168 GCF_000223845.1 Gregarina niphandrodes | reverse complement strand
GGAGTCGGCTTAACAGCAGCAACGATCATTATAGCAGCCACACCCGACCACTCGCCGCAGCCAAAGTTGAGCTTCTCGCGAGCAACCGTCGTCAACACATGTTGAGCACTGCAGTAGCTCGAAGTTATATGTTTGAAGAAGAACCACCACAAAGGCCGACCGAATTGTGACAGATTGCCTGCGCTATGAAGATCAGCCAAAGACAGTGGATACAACACGTCACCAACGCTGACATCCACTGGATTGATCGCAAGAAATGGGGAAGGCATCCAGGGGCGTTCCAATTGAGTCATGGTATATTCCTTGTACGACTCATCTCTGTGGAGAGCGGGGGCAAAGTTTTGAACCTTGGACTGCGTGCTGGCAAAGCAAGCAGTCATGCCCATTACAGTAAATGCCCGTCGGAACAGCCGAAATCGCGGTAGCCCACTGGCAGAGAAAGGCTCGAGCAGAGCAGCTGCCTCATCGCAGAGGACCAGGACGCAGCTAACCCGATAGTGCTCCTTGAACTTAGTGATCGCATCCGCTAATCTCGCCTTCGCCTCCGCCCGCAAAAGGGGAGTCAGAGTGCCGCCCACAATCCTCACGTCGTACCCAGGGTTCCATTCCTCCAGTTGGTATCTAAACCATTCCGCGTTGGTTAGCGCCTGGATATGAGGGTCTCTGGTGGCCCGGTCCAAGTACTGGGAGAAGCAGTTCATCAAATGGCTGACCACCAGATCTGGATCCGAAGCAGCCGCCTCCAGTATCATTTTCAAAGGCGCATAACTTCGAGTCTGCCGAGGATACATACTCACACTGTCCCCCATGCTGATGTACAGACATCTGAACCGGGTGCTCACCTCGCACAAAAACCGGGACTTGCCCCAGCCACTAGACTGAGTCAAAGCCCCTACCGACGTGCTGACTTCCTGATTTGCAGCATTGGTCATGATTGCCATGAAAGCATCTGGAGAAAGACTTCCCGGCTTCGACACGTACTTTTCGGAAAACGCAGCTTTGCAATCTACTAGCCGCCGTGAGTCACCGTCTCCTATTGGGACTGCTGCAGGAGTAGTCTCGGGTATTCTCTTCAACCTTCCAAGCTCCTCTTCCAACGCCACCCTTCTACGCTTCTCCATCTCCACCTCCTCTACCCTTCTACGCTTCTCCATCTCCACCTCCTCTACCCTTCTACGCTTCTCCATCTCCACCTCCTCTACCCTTCTACGCTTCTCCACCTCCTTCTCCTCTTTCATCTTCTCCTTTTCCTCTTCCATCTTCTTCACCACCTCTTCCAGCTTCTTCAGCTTCTCCGCCATCCTCATCATTTCCGATCCGCTCGACATT
>NW_011645820.1:67905-68713 GCF_000223845.1 Gregarina niphandrodes | reverse complement strand
CACCTCCTCTACCCTTCTACGCTTCTCCATCTCCACCTCCTCTACCCTTCTACGCTTCTCCACCTCCTTCTCCTCTTTCATCTTCTCCTTTTCCTCTTCCATCTTCTTCACCACCTCTTCCAGCTTCTTCAGCTTCTCCGCCATCCTCATCATTTCCGATCCGCTCGACATTGCCTAAAATAGAACACAGTGGCAGGACCGCACTCGTAAGGGATGAAACGAAAGGGGATGGGTCCCGTAGGAGTGGCGGATGGGTTACCGTGTTTGCTAGTTGTGGTGAGATTAAAATTAGCCCGGATTTTCGAGGTGTGTCCGAGGTGCAAACACGTTAAAAGTAAAACGGAATACCCTTCTACGATGTCCGTGCTTACCTGCCTGAGTTATCGTCCCCACAAACATTTAGTCTTGGCTCCAGTCTTGCTTCATCGTACCTAAATCCCAGTCGAGCCTCACTCCCAGTCGAGCTCCATACAACTCGGATTCACCATCAACCGGGGAATGGCCTCGTTGTGCGACGATGTTCATACCTGTAACGAAGTTCCCGGAGGTTCGTCTGGAAGTGGTGACTGGCCTCGTTGTGGGGACAGCGGGCCCACTTCGGAGTCGTCGGTTGCACAATCGATCAACCGTAAGGTATTCACGTGTGCTCTTCTTCGAGCACGATATGGCAATGTCAAAATGTTATTGGACTGAGGCAAATTGGGGAAGGGGGCATGGCTGACGAACCTGGCAGCCCGTCCGTCACGGGCCCCTACTAGAGTGTCATCCCTCACTGGAGAGCACGGGCTCGTTTATGGAGATGAACTAC
>NW_011645820.1:64329-67885 GCF_000223845.1 Gregarina niphandrodes | reverse complement strand
CGTGCTTACCTGCCTGAGTTATCGTCCCCACAAACATTTAGTCTTGGCTCCAGTCTTGCTTCATCGTACCTAAATCCCAGTCGAGCCTAACTCCCAGTCGAGCTCCATACAACTCGGATTCACCATCAACCGGGGAATGGCCTCGTTGTGCGACGATGTTCATACCTGTAACGAAGTTCCCAGAGGTTCGTCTGGAAGTGGTGACTGGCCTCGTTGTGGGGACAGCGGGCCCACTTCGGAGTCGTCGGTTGCACAATCGATCAACCGTAAAGTATTCACGGCGCTCTTCTTCGAGCACGATATGGCAATGTCAAAATGTTATTGGACTGAGGCAAACTGGGGAAGGGGGTGATGACGGACGAACCTGGCAGCCCGTCCGTCACGGGCCCCTACTAGAGTGTCATCCCTTACTGGAGAGCACGGGCTCGTTTATGGAGATGAACTACGTTTTACGTTGGGTCAAATAAACGTGAAAGGGGAGGGAAAAAAAGGAGAGGGAAAAAAAGAAGAGGCTCTCTGTTGGCTTGAGTGGCTGCTTTTGCGACGCGCGTAGCGCTAGAGCGTTCGAGGATGAACGACATGACAACTTGTGTGTGTGATGCCTAATTGCGTCGAGCCCGCTTTGACGGCATTTCGGCTTGCGCACGGTTTCTCGGAGATTCTCCGTCGTCACTTTGCGCCCCAGCCAGCCAACTGACCTGTTCGTAGAACAATTTCTCAGCTTGGAGTTGGGCCGTGGGTTTCTCAGCGTGGTCAACGGCGTCCAATAACTTTGTATTGCCCAGGAGTAGCGCATTGAGCAGCCCTTGGCATTCACCATCGAAGCCGCGAAGCAACTGCGTGAAGGAGAACGACGCACGGTTTGGGAAGCGGACGCTTCGATACTTGGAGCCGGTCTGCACCACTCGTTGTAGCACCCAGTACCAGCATCTATCCTCCGACAAGCCAGCCATCGCGCCTTCCTCCGCCATCTCCTTGAAAAGCCCCGACTCCTGCAAACCTCTCGACTGATTCTTCACTTGAATAAACACAGCACCCATTCGCCCCGGATCCAATAAATCGGCTTCTGATTCCAGCACAGCAACAGGAAGCACCAAGTCGTATGCGCGCTGGTTCAGCTTCCATGGGAATAGCGCGGCACGTCTTACGAACGCGCCATACAACGCCTTCTGTGTAAGCCTTCCTCTGAACCGAGCGAAGTGGTTAAAGTTGAGAAGGGCCCTAGTCCCAGCGCCGTTCTCAGTCGTACTGTCATCGATCCTAGTCCAGAGGCTGTTTATTGAGATCAGGGATTTTTCGAGTGGCGTGTATCCCAACATCACTAAGCACAGCCTCGCCACGGCCTCGCCAACGAGTCCAGTATCAACCGCATGTTGGCCGACAGCCCTAACCAGCTGCCGCAAAGCAACCGCCATGTTCTTACGCAAGTATCGGCAAGACGCCTCCGCCAAGTACGGCTCCGAAGGATACATCGTATAAAGCAACTCACGGTTCTTGGAAACGTGGATCAGTGTGGCCATGTGACTGTGAACGAGCTGGTCGGCCATCTCGACGCTCGGGGTCGGCTTAATGGCGGCGACACACATGACTGCAGCAATTCCCCCCAGCGCACCGACCTTCAAGTTTAGCTTGCTGTTTGCCACCGCACACAGAACAGTATTAGAGGATAAGCTCTGTGTGCAGTGCTTGGAGAATGCCATCCACAGTGGTCTGCCAAACCGGGACAGCGTATGAGAGGAATGAAGGTCTGTAAGAGGCAGCGACCAGGCGACTGTATCGGCACACACATCATGCGCGCTTACAGCAATGATGGGCGCCGGCATCCACGGTTCATCCACATGAGCCCTAGTGTACCGCCGGAGAGAGTCATCTCGGTGGAGCGAGGGGGCGAAGTTCTGCACCTTCGATTGCGTGCTAGCAAAGCAGGCTGTAATTCCCGCGACTGTGAAAGCTCGTCTGAAGAGACGGAACTTCTGAATTTCGGCTACATTGGCATCTTGCAACAGCGCGGCAGCTTCATCGCATAGAACTAAAACGTAAGGCACCGAGAAACGGGTTTTGAACCCCGCAACCGCCCGGCTTAGTGTGTTCCTAGCCGAGGCCATTGACAAGGGCGGCAGGGGCTCTTCAACCGGGTAGGACGGCGACCAGTGGTCCAGTTGGTACTGAAACCAACTGTCGGAGCTAAGGCCGATTATGCGGTCATCTGAGCAGGCCTCGGTCAGATAACCAGCCAGACACATCATTAAATGGCACACCACATCACTAGCAGTCCCTTCTCGGCAGTTGAGGATTCTTTCCAACGGGGCGAAGTTCTTGGTCCTACGGGGATAGTTATTGAGGCTCTCACCCATACTTATATATATACACATGAATTGCCTGCAAACCTCTGCGAATAACCGCGACTTGCCCCAGCCGCTTGATTGCGTTAGAGCTCCTACTGAGGTACTAGCCTCGTCATCAGCGGCCCCTTGCATAATTGCTACAAACTGGGCAGGCGAGGTACATCCTGGTCGCTGAATATACACGTCATTGAACGCCGCCTGACTATCGACTATCACCTCAGTAGGCTCTGTAGGAAGGGCACCCGGCGTCTCAATCGGCATCCGAGACCGGCTGGCTAGTTGCTCCGCCAACTTCTTCAACTCCGCCTCCTTCTCCTCTACTACCTTCTTCATCTCCGCCTCCTTCTCCTCTACCACCTTCTTCATTTCCTCCTCCTTCTCCTCTACCACCTTCTTCATAACCTGCTCCTTCTCCTCTACCACCTTCTTCATTTCCTCCTCCTTCTCCTCTACCACCTTCTTCATTTCCTCCTCCTTCTCCTCTACCACCTTCTTCATTTCCTCCTCCAGCTTCTTCAGTTTATCCGCCATCCTCATCATTTCCGATCTCGACGTTGCCTAAAATAGAACACAGTGGCAGGAACGTACTCATAAGGGATGAAACGAAAGGGGATGGGTCCCGTAGGAGTGGCGGATAGGTTACCATATTCGTCCTGGTGAGATTAAAATTAGCCCGGATTTTCGAGGTGTGTTTGAAATGCAAACACGTTACAAGTAACAGGGTTTTTCGCACACGTCTGTCCCCGAGGTCTTGATCTCATATCCTCAGGGGGCTAGGTCCAGAATGCTACAAGAGATTTTCTTGCTTCCTACAAAACCTCTGCCAGTGATCGAGAACCGAACAAATTTATGTCGTAGTTCTTTCCCAGCGGCGGCAAGAATTACGGAACAACTGGTGAACGACCAAAGAGTAATGATCCGGAGCCGGCCAATGCCGGAAAGGGCAGGTACAATTTTTAGTATGACGGAATACGGGCTTGGGCACCTCCCGTCCTACGAGGTACTCGGACGTGTCGATGCGTTTTTCGGAGATACAAGCGTTGACACTGTGTTTCTGTTCCACACGACCAAATCACGACCTAATTTGGTTTTCCTGTTTTGTGTCTGGGCTGTTCCAACGTCCTGGAAAACTGTGTCTGAGTGTTCCAAGATGCGGGAAAACTGTGCCTTAAGTGTGTCTTGACTGTATCAAACGATTCAGCTGCATCTAG
>NW_011645820.1:51384-64309 GCF_000223845.1 Gregarina niphandrodes | reverse complement strand
GAACGACAAAGAGTAATGATCCGGAGCCGGCCAATGCCGGAAAGGGCAGGTACAATTTTTAGTATGACGGAATACGGGCTTGGGCACCTCCCGTCCTACGAGGTACTCGGACGTGTCGATGCGTTTTTCGGAGATACAAGCGTTGACACTGTGTTTCTGTTCCACACGACCAAATCACGACCTAATTTGGTTTTCCTGTTTTGTGTCTGGGCTGTTCCAACGTCCTGGAAAACTGTGTCTGAGTGTTCCAAGATGCGGGAAAACTGTGCCTTAAGTGTGTCTTGACTGTATCAAACGATTCAGCTGCATCTAGATGCAGGGTAGTTACCCTTCCCACGACGTGCACGTGTCGGTGGGAGCACCGCGACGTTAATCAACGATGACAACTTAGACAAACTATCAGACCGCGTTGACATCCATTAGTGGGACCAGGAACCTTTGCCGAGTTTTCTTGCCGCTTCCGGAGCCGGTACCCCCACCATTTGCGACCAGGCGGGTCATATGTTCGAGCGTCCCCGAGCAGCCGGAAGCTGATCATCCCCGAGCGGACGCACAACAACGTATTACTCCATCGTTAAGAAACACCTATTACTATGTTCACGGACAACTCAACTCGAACAGACCACACCTTGCGTGTAATCTCTGTTTAAAAAAAAGGTAATGCTTGTGGCATAAACTGGCTGCTCGTCAGGCGGCCCGTACGGCCTACAAATCAACGCCTGAAGAGCTTAGAAAGAGCCCATCCGCGACTCGAGGCGCGACTCGATCCGGCGGATGGGCCCCGTCTCGAGCCCATGCGCGCGTTCTCCACTTCCCGCCACTCCGGAACGTTCCAGTTCGCTCTTCGTTCCAGCACTGGTTTCCATTCCTCGGGCACCAGCGCCGAGATTTCCTCGAATTCGGAAGCCTCTATCGGCCGGGTTGTAACGCCGTCGATTCTGTTTTGGGTGACCGGCTCGCCCGTCTCTTTGCACTCGCACATGAGACCTCGCAACGCGTGCTCCTGTTTTTCGCCAAAGACCTCCCGGCACAGCGAGACAACCGCCTCCCATGGAAGTCTCGCAATCATAAGCCGCGACATTAACTCTGCCTGGATTGTCGCCTCGGCTCGCCCGTTGTTCTCCGCCCCCTCCGGCCGCCATACCATCACCCGGCTCCAGCGACGGTGCCACCCGTAGTGCTTGCCTGAAACTGCCGCCGGCTTGCCGTCAATTTCAAACGCGCTCTTCGGTGCCAACGCCACAGCCATCACACTGCTATCACCAATTTGTATCGTCGCCACCTGCGCCACACAGTCGTCCAACTTCGGCTTGCTCCCATCTGGGTTTAACAACGCCGACAACAACTCACTACCCGGCACACCACTCACTTTGCCTTTCAACGCACGCATCTAATAAAAAAAAAACTGATAATCGCCAGTTCGATTCCAGCCCGCCCCTTTGGTCAAGGATTGCTGCACCGATCCGTAAGTTACGTATATGATGTAGCAAAGTCGCGATGAGGGGTCCAGCGCGATGTGTGTGTGACGCTTGGGGATGATAGCT
This sequence comes from Gregarina niphandrodes, assembly GCF_000223845.1. Classification (NCBI taxonomy): domain Eukaryota; phylum Apicomplexa; class Conoidasida; order Eugregarinorida; family Gregarinidae; genus Gregarina; species Gregarina niphandrodes. The sequence goes on along the minus strand of NW_011645820.1, from coordinate 62,765 downwards.
CACATTACCACTCCTTTTTCTTCTCTAATTTGAGGCGTTGTCGGAGGGCCAAAATGTTGAAGGTGACATTTAGTCACGATTTATGTCCAGATAGGCTGTGGTTGGACATCCGGGTGGATGGGGGTTCGAATCTCGACGAGCTCAAACGCAAAGTTGAGCGCCACACCGGGACGGAGGCCGCTCATCAGAGGTTGGTCTTATTCGACCCGGAGGACCGAGAAGTGGGGGAGTTGATCGCCGGGCTGGCTGCCTCAGGCGTGGCCAAGGACGGCTATCGCATCCACGTTTTCGACGACGACCCCAACTCGGTGCTGCGGCAACTGGAGACGTCTCCGACTCCGCCAAAGTATCAACTGGACGAGGAGAGGTACAACGCCAGGACAGACACGGCCAGAGCATTTCTGAAAAATCTCCGAAAACATAGCGAAGACGCACGTCCAGGCAAGGAAGAGCGAGCTACAGCCAGGTCCGAGGAGGGTGAGTCCCAGGAGGTGAAGTTGTTACGGGCCAAGGTACAGAGCTCGTCCGTGGGGTGCACCATCAAGGCTACAGGCATCAACGGTCACGCCGTATGGACAGGAAAGATTAGCGAGTCTCTGGCTGCCCGCCTCCACCTATCGCCGGACAAGATTCACGTCGGTGTAGTACTGCCCAAGCAGCTCGGGTTACTCCACGGGGAAGTCCGAGACGAAGGCAAGATACTGTTCAGCTGCAAGGAGGACGAAAGCGCCGCTATGGTGCCGCTGAAAGACCTTCAACTGATCGATGAGCACATAACGGTTGACAAACAGGCCGCTCTGAATCCCATGGAACTGTAACCCGATAGACCCAGGATCGAGTCCCGCCAATGACCCGTGGGTGCAGTTCTTTGAAAAAGGATCAGAAGCAGTCGAGGAACCTGTAGCAAAGGCAGAGGGGACAGGGTGGAAAAGGTTCGAGCAGCGCGTTCGTTTCAGTGTTCCGCCAGGCCTCGAAAATACTGTCTGATGATGCGCTGCAAATTGGAGCTCGGCGGGGCCGGGTTTTGGCTGGTGCCCGGTATCTGATCGGGCCCAGTGTAGAGCGGTTTGTGAGTTGCTTGTTGTTGTGTTGGTGACTGTCGGTTTGCGGCGCCGACAAGATGCTTGTTATTGGAGTTCCATTCGGCATCTGGTATGTCTCTGCGTACTTGTGTCAATAGGGCGTTCCGTAGATCAGGGTCTGGTGTGAGTGCGGCATCTGTGTCTAGGTCTTGGAGTGGGAGCTTGGCGGGGTGGATGACCAAGACATCGTCTACGGCGGACAGGTGCCAGTCCGTGCGGGGTGAGTCAACGAGCGCGCTATGTGCGGCACAGACGGCGATGACCTCCATGCCTAGGAAGTCGAGAACAAATGAAGTGCGCACCGTAAAGTAGGTGTTTAGATCGTGGGTTCGAATCCATGCTGACCCATTTTTAACCAACACGTCCAACAACCGCTCCGCCACCAGTCTAGACAGGTCGTTCGGCCAGGGCTGCTCAACCGGGGGCTTAATTAAAAGATCGTGACATGCCTCCGTCGCCAACGCCAAGAGGATCAGAGTGCTGGAAAACATACTATAAGTTTCCACCAGAATTTTTAATGCAAAGATCGACTCATCTTCTGCTCCTCTTCGCCACCGCAGCGGCCCAAGCACTGTAACCACACACATGACCACACACATGACCACCGGGTGTTGAGAGAAGACACACGGCACACCATGGAAAGCAAGCGGGAAAGCAAGCGCTTGTAGGCCGAATAAAGAGTATGCCACTCAAACGATCATGACGAAACCAAGTCAAGTAATGATGGCCCTCGTCGGTTGTTTCTTCTCTCTCGCTTGTTGGATAGGTATGCATCCCGCACTCATCGACACGCCGCCACTCATCACGACATGCGGGTCATCACGCTCGTGCACTCATCATCGTTTCAGGAGTTTTGGCGTTATTCTCTGTCGACACTCCCTCCATCTATTTGGAGAAGACCCCTCCCATTGCGAAGGAGTTCTAACCGCTTTTCACCAGACTGCCTCGCTTTTCCGGCTAACCGGACGGTGCTAGCTAAGCGGACGGTCCTATCTAACTAGGACTGGAAGGGCTAACTAGCCGGGGCAACAACGCGGTGATCGATCGAGCCGACGACCAATCGGTTTTGACAAAAAACGTGCTCCATCCCGCGCATACCTCCATCCCGCGCATACCTCCATCCCGCGCATACCTCCATCCCGCGCATACCTCCATCCCGCGCATACCTCCATCCCGCACATACCTCCATCCTCGACTGCAGTGATTCTGTCTGTCCTGAGCAAACAGGTAGATATTATTGGGCGTTGCGATTTGGTGGTTCGTCGAACTGTGGTAGCTGCACGAGTCCAGAGTCGTCTGTTGGTAGGTCTGGTGGTGGTGGATGGCTGACATCGCCAGGACGGTTGCGTAGTATGCGAGCGGGAGCTGGGTCGAATTGTGGTAGTGGAATAGCTCCGGGTGCGTTAGCATTGGTATTGCGTGGTTGTAGTGTCCATGATTCATAGCCTTGAAAAGTTTCCTGTGGTTGTTGTGCTGCTTGTACTTGTAGGTATGCTTCATGACGTGCTGCAGTACCACGATCGAACATATCAATCGCTACCGTTCCCGGTACATTTTGTGCATCCAATACATTTCCACAGTCCAAGCACACGTGTTCGATACGCGCACCTGGCGTTGTTGGTGCGGCTCGTAATGCACGTCGTGGACGTCTTCGAACACAACCACAACTTTCGAACAATGGTGCCAAACATGGGAACAAATCTTGAAAGTTTATCAACAGATCATCCACTGGTCTTACACGACTAGGACCAGCACGTGTACCCCATACCTTAGCCGTAGCCGCACCCCGATCCCAATCACCTTCATCATCAGAATCAATTTCCACGGTCCTTCCTAATCTATCACGCAACGCAAAATCCTTTCTTGAACTTGCACCACGCGGAGATGCCCTTGGTGAACTTGGACCACCACCTAATTGACCTAATGCACTAGCCACCCACTCTCCAAACCCACCCTTCTTCACCGGGTGATGATGATGATGATGTCGATGACGAGCCTTCACAGGTGACACGGACAATGGTATGCCTCCAGACATACCTGACTGAACAGCCGCTTCGTTCACAACACTTGAGTATGCCGGGGTCACCCACTGTTCTCCTGTACCCGCTGGCGCTACATGGACTAGTCGCGATGAGTCGCCCAATGCTCCTTGGTATTGCATGCTGTCTGCTCCACTGTTCTGAAATACTACTGCCATTGACAGGTTTCCGAAATTCCCCCTCTCGGGCTTCCTGAATTCCCAAAGTCGTTGACGGTGCAGCCACCGTTGACGGTGCAGCCACCGTTGACGGTGCTTGGTCTTCTTTGTTGGTACTTACATATCTCCAGAGGCGACGAACAACGAAATAAAAAATAAGGGGATCGCAGCAGCGAAGCCAGCACGAAAGATCTACTTTGTTTCTTTTTCGTGGGAGCGCGTAGGTTGTGTGATCTTTCAAACACACACACCAGTTTGTGTATCGCTTTCCACCCACACAGATGTGCACCACACATGTGTGTACCACACATGTGTGGTGTATGTCACGGTGTGTTGTTCGTTAGAGTATCCAATGGTAGTGATCGCAAACGGTCATGAAGAGTGTAGCTTGGTCAGGTGGGTTGGTGTTGAGAAGTGGCCAGGAGATGGTGCATTGTAGCCAGAGTCGATGATGTAGTTGGAAGTTATCATTTTTGAGTAGTTCAACTCGTCTGAAGAGTGCATCACCTTTTTCTCGTGAGACGCAGCATCGGATGACGGCTTTGAGGAATTCGAAGAGACAGAGTGGTCCGGCGCCTTGTGCGGCGTGGCGGAAAGTGAGTTCACCTTCTTCTTCGGTAGCATCAGCGATAAACACACTGGTGTTATTCCAGCCGGGTATGTTGCCGGGTGTATTTCCAGGAGGCCGTGCACGTGGTGCGCTTTTGGAGACTAGATGTACTCCTGTGCTACGAACGTTATGCCGAAGTTCGAGCATGAATTGTCCAAGAGTTAACGTCTCAGCAAATACTTTAGCATCACGCACTAAGTATGATATCGAACTCGTGTGTCTTTGAGGCTGTGTCGGATGACAATATGCAATATGTTTCGCCGGTAAATCATCGAACGATATGCACACGGTTGTCTGAGCCGCGGATACACCAACCTGACCCAACGGAAGATTCCGCGATAACTCTTTTAGCAGAGGTCGGTATGTCGAACGGTCACGATTTACCAAACGGTTATCGAACAGTAACAATTTCTCGATTGTATGTCTCCACAGTTTTAAGTTAGTAGAGATCTCCGTCAATGCGAACAATGGCTTCAATAAACCCAACACCGCACAATGAACTTGTAACTGACAACGACGACATGTCATGCTCCAACGTACTATACTCAACAAATCCAAATAACCAAACACGCGTAACCATAACCCACCATCCAAACGACTCACTAACGCCTGATGTCGGATATTGTGCAAAACTGGTGTCAATAAAGGACCAACACTCTTACCACCAACACTCTTGCCACCAACACTCTTGCCACCAACACTCTTACCACCAACACTCTTGCCACTCCTTCCAGCTGCGCCCTGCCCCTGCACACTCGAAGTCTTAATCGGGGCCGCACTTCTCTTGCCATCCACCGTCTTGCCATCCACCGTCTTGCCATCCACCGTCTTGCCATCCACCGTCTTGCCATCCACCGTCTTGCCATCCACCGTCTTGCCAGCCACCGTCTTGCTCTTACCAGCCACACCCTTCTCACCTCCGCCTCCGGCCTTCTCCCCGTAGAGATCGAAGTCCTCGTAGTTTGCCAACGGCGCCCGAAATGTGTTCATTATGCACCTTCCCACAACACAGACCTTCCCACAACACAGACCTTCCCACAACACAAGCACGATGGGGCACAACCGCTCACACAACAGCCACCGCGCTCAGTCACCGAAACCAACCGGACGTCCTCGGTCTCGGCACCGGATCGACCACTCTCCAGCCAAGCCACCACTCTCTAGCCCACTGTCTTTATACATCTTTGGTTGGTTCCGAATCGATATTTTCGAACACATGTTCGCTCTTGCTCGCCTCAAGAGTCCCGCACGGGATTATCATGGCAACGTTGTTACTATTGAGCAGAATCTACAACACACCCGTCACCCCACCCTACCCCACCCTCCTTCCTTACCCTACCCCACCCTCCTTCCTTACCTGTTGAGGTGAATTCAGTTTCGGGTTTTTGCTAGGGGTGTCATTAATCCATAGACACTCAGTGCAGTCTTCAAGGATCAAGTTCATGAAGTCATCGAAACCTCGGAGCAGTCCCTCGATCTCATGGTCACCACGCAACAACAATACCAATACACGATTCCCAATTGCCTTGTCCAGGACTGCCAGGGGCAACAACATTTTCGGGCCAAAAAACCCCCGGGCGTAAAAGTGTCTGAAACAGTCAGTGAAAAGAGGACCAGCTCGAGGAGGCGGACTGCGCCATGGACGACCTACTCTGACGTCCAGCTGCAGCTCCGCGGCTGTCGCCGTTATGCTGTGGGTCCTGGTCTCGACCGTCCTGGTGTGAGTCCCGACTGTGGTCTTGTTCTTCGTCGTTTTGGGCGGGGTCGTCTTCGAACGCGGGGTCGTCGGATTCCGACAAGGGTGGTGGTCTGCTGGCCCACCAGGCGTCAGTGACGGAAGAGGTGGATCTACGATTGTCGCCTGGTGCGTTTCGAGCCCGGGGTTTGTAGGTACCAAGACGATTCGTATTAAGAGTCAGTGGGAAGATAAAGCCTACAGAAGCCAGGATCGCAGCAATCAGATGTCGCGATAAATCGAGACGCAACTGCACGACACTCATCACCCAAATCGCAACCGTTGCAGCAAACAACAACTCCGCCACCACGCGTCGCTGCGCATTCCCGCGAAGTCCAAGCGACGCCACCGCACTGGCAATCGTCTCCGGCAAAGTCCCAACCACCACCGCGTCGCCTGCCACCGCCGCGTACCGGACCGCCACTCGGTCAGACTACCACAGATGGGTGTATAACTGCTTTGCGGCCAGGTAGTACCTGTGGGGGGGGGCACGGGGGGGGACTACGCAGCGCCAGAGAGGGAGGGCGAGAATACACGGTGGTGAGAATTACATGATTGAGAGCGAGGTTGTGGCAGATGACCGTAGTCAGAGTGCCGAGCCAGAGCGCGAAGAGACGCGTTTTGTAAACATTGAGATCTCGTACTTCGCGCGCAAAGACGAAGTGTGGCAGCCAAATGAGTGCCGTGGCAACGTCTGCAGAGCAAAGGGTGGGGAGAAGACCAATGGTGTGGGGTGGGTAGTTACTTTTGGCGAGAAGTAGTCCGGGGGTGGTGAGGATGAGGTGGTTGTCTAGAGTAGCGAGAATGGCGGCGTGTATAGCGCCTAAATAGAAGAGGAAGAGGACGAGATATTGGCTTGCGTAGAGAGCGGCGCGTGTGCTGCAGGCTCCGCATCGTGGTGTGTGACAGGCGAGTGGCGGAATGCCGGTCCACCAACTAGCGGCGGGTTCGAAGGCGGCTGGAAGCAGTAGACGTGTCAGTAGTTGCATTCGCGGTGGGCGACGTAGAAACGGAGCGTAGTGGTTGGCGGCCAGCAATGCCGTAACGAGACACACGTCCGACACCACCAACTGAGTAGGCACCACCCGCACTCGCTTCACCCCCTGCAACCACGCCTCCGCGGGGTCGGTTGGCCCCCGTGCGTCGGTACTCACGCCCATTCCCAATGTGGTGCCGGCGGTGAGCCAGTTGCGTATGCGAGTGTCTTGAAGTACGAGTGCGAAAGACTGGGCACCCAGTAGGAAGCGAAGCAAGTTGTTCGGCGAGAAAGCGGTAAGGGCGGGAAGTCCGAGTCCGGTGCTGAGGATCAGGAGGGTTTGGCAGAGAGTGCGCGCACGGAGGTTGTGTAGTAGCGTCCAGGCGACGGCGTGCGCGGCGGCACAGGCCACACTAACCACAGTCGCACCGAGACGAGAATACGTTAACGCCGGCGCCGCCAGCAACAACAACAGGTGTATCGGCACTGTCAAAACCTCCAGGTCCACGGCCCAATTCGAAGCTCCGCCCCATGACCACGCTGCCCCCCAACGCAACAACCAAGGCAAACTCCAGCCACAGCCCAACGCTGTGAACGCGATACCCCAAACCACACGCCACAAACGACGCCAACGCACACGATTCCGGAACAACCACACGTCCATCCAAAACGAGAAACGAGTACGGAGTGCGTGTGAGGTCTGTGTCTTGACGCGGTTTTCCAGTGGTTACCCTTTGGCTCCTTTCACTCTTTCGTAGCGGTTTGCTACTTACAGGTTCCTTTGTAAGTTTTTCATGGGTGGTGGCGGGGGGGTAACGTCATGGGTGGTGACAGCGGGAGAGGAGGTAACGTCATGGGTGGTGGTGGCGGGAGAGGAGGTAACGTCGTGGGTGGGGAAAAACTATAGGGTGAGGTTTCGGGCGACGGTGCCGGTGAGGACCATAGCGAAGACAATGAGGCCGAGCATGATACAAGTGAGACGCCAAAAGATGTCTTCACGTTGCTCCAGCCCGTTTTCGAGATTCATTCCGAACAATCCTGCCACGGCAGAGACCAAACTGAGCACGACGCCGATTACTTGAAGGGCAATCTCGATTTTAAGCAACGTCGTCCGCGTCGTCGCCAGTTGCAACTGCATCATCTGAATCGTGAGATCCAGTGCGTCATCCGCGTCCTCGATTTGCTGAATCAATCCTTGAATCTAAGAGGTTAGATGTTAAAGAGGTTAGATGTTGTTAAAGATGTCAGGCGTTAAACATGTCCAGAAAGAGAAGGGCTTACATCTTGTTGGTAGCTCTCAAGAAGAATTTCTACATCTTCGGCGCCGGGTGAGTCTGTGGGTTCATCCCATTGGTCAGGTGCAGATGAGAAGCGTGATAACTCTAGGCGGCGTATGTCCTCTTCTGACCCGAGTACTTCAGTTAAACATTGTGCTATTCCTTCGGCTTGTGATGCTGCTTGTTGAAGTAATTTTTTCAGTTCGCGAATTTGATGTAACTTGCTTGAGCTTGAAGCAACGGATGACGAACTGGTTCTCATATGGCTGACAAGATCACAAGCTGGTCCCGTTTCCTCTGTAAGGCTTCTGATGACTTCGAATAGAATGCATTCCAATGCTAGGAATTCGAATGGTGATGCATCCTTCATTGCAGACAATCGTACTAATTTGCGTACTAAAGTTGATACACCATCCGAGCTTGCACCTTCATCATCATACTCTTCGTCTGGATTGAATGGTGACATCGCACCGCTACCTGCCATACTACCTGCCATACTTGCCACACCTGTCATAGCACCTGTCATAGCACCTGTCATAGCACCTGTCATAGCCCCAGCCATCGCGCTCGAAAAGTGAATCCCACTCCACACGTATCCCGGAGGCGCCAGTCGCTTAGACTCGACCTCTCCACGCGCCGTCTCCAATAACGGCTCCAGTAACGGACCCTTCGCCGGGCCCGCGATCTTCTGTAACTTGTCCAAAATTGCGTGACTCGCATCCCGCCTCATACAACCACCCCGCGAAGGTGTGTCCGCCAACTCGCCGCCCGATATCAAAATCACCTGAAACACTTTGAAACCTCACACACTTTCACACTGTGTGTGGCAACTACACACTGTGTGTGGCAACTACACACTGTGTGTGGCAACTGTGTGGAAATTTGGCACAAAACTGTGGAATTAGCGACTGACTTTGTCTTGTATGATCAACGCCTTGATTCCCTGAGGCATGTTCATCAGGACGCAACCGCGCCTGAGTTCGATAGAGGGCCTTTGACTCGCGAAACCGCCGCTGCAGATCTGGCGAATGTCTCTTAACTTGATACTGCCGCTTCGCGTCGCGTTGTCGCCGTCCAGATCGGCGGGGCCATCGGAGCGTACGCGGCGCAGTAGTTGGCTAGCGGTGAAGTACTCACGTTCGACCGCGCCATTTTGGATAGTAAGAACAGAAAGTGGCTTACGTCGCGCACAACGCTTAGGCGTAGACACCGGTTCACTGGCAACGGGACGCCAAACCTGCTGCGCCCAATGCACGTCTGCCGCCGTCTCATCCGGTTCAGAAGCGCTGCTCTCACGCTCACGACTCAGCACAACCTCGATCCCGACGCGAGCCGGCGACTCAGGCGCGTCCTTTAGAGCTGGTCGTAGCAACACAATTGCGTCCGCCTCCAACTCACGTTCGTGCACGGATCCCAGCATCCATATTTTCCAGCACTTTACTGGGCCGACTTTCCGGACCAGCACCACAATAATACCGGCCAGAAGACAGCTGCAAACTGTGTGCCATAGTCAACTGTGTGACAGTCAACTGAGTAACACCCAACAGTGTGCCAACAGTGCAACAGTGTGCCGTGATGACAACTACACGTAAGGTGCTTATGTCGGGTGTTCCCGACTATCGGTCAGTTGGTTACCGGTCGAGACGGCTTTCAGTGGCAGAGGCGGAGAACGTGTCGCCTTGTTCGGAAGGCTACCTCGACGCGACGCCGTTGCCGCGCACGCAGGAACGTGAGCGACGCGGGCCAGGGCGATTGCTGCGCACGGGCGCATTGCTCGCCGCACTGTGGCTCGCGATTCACTTGCTCGGCCGCCGGCTCGACCCCACGCGTCTCGCACTCCTTGGCCCCGTGACGGGGCCCCGGGTGTCCCTCGACCCGGCGGGGGGTTCCCTTCAGCCGTCGGGTTCTGTTCAAAATGCGGACGCTCAAGATCCCCCTGCTGTGGGCAATCAAGGTGCTACGCGCGCCGAGATTCGAACCGGAGTCTGGCCAGTTCCGAGTTTGGAGCAGCGCGCGACTGAGTACCTCGCAGTCATGGAGGAGCTGCAAAGCGTGAAACGTGCAGTGAGCGGCATGCAGCTGGAGCTGAATGTGCGCGCTGCACAGGTCGAGGCCCAGGCGGCGGCGCGAGCGACGTCGTCGGACTCGGTGGCTGAGGGTCGCGCGGAGGCTAAGTTGGCGGAGGTGGAGGCGAGGATGTTGGAGGTGGCGACGCAGGTATCAGCAGCCAAGCAGGCGGAGACGCGTGCGGCGGCGGCGGATCAGCAGATCGGTGAGTTGAAAGCGACCATCCGTGCGTTCGAATCCCGGCTGGCGCAATTGGATGCAGAGCACCGCAAATTGGAAGAGGCAGCGGCGGCTTCCACAACAACAGTCTCTAACTCACTGGATGGACACGGACAGACACGAAACGTGGCGAACAGCCGGTTAGGTGCGGCTGTGTGGTTCGAGAGAACAACGCCGGTAGCCAGTGGAGGTGTGTGGGCACCGTTGGCAGCGGCTGCACAGAAGCTATCGACACGATATGAGGGGGCGGGTATCGCCCTGCGCCAGAGCAAGATGAACCGTCCCGAGACCGTTCTCGACGAGGCGCCTGTCCGTGGTTACCGTGATGGTTTCTGCACACTCGAACCACTTGCTCTCGGCGTACATCTCGCCTACCCTCAGAAAATTAAAGCCTTACAATTTGAACATGTGACCGGTCACGACCATGCACCTGAAGCTGCCCCCAAGGTCGTCCATGTCCAAGCCTACACTGACGTCATTAGTGAAGACTCTCCTGTACATGCTACCTCCTACACCAACATTCAGTTCGACACTCACGGTGTTGCGCGCTTTACCGAAAGACTTCCCGAAGAAAAAATCACTAGGTAACGAAAGGAACACACTAGAGGGGGAGACACACACTGTCGGGATGACACCGTTTTGTCGCAGGCTAGCGTTCCAGTTCGAGCAGCGAGAAGGCAGTATGTGCTGTGTGTACCGTATAAGAGTTTTCGGCACCTTTTAGAATGAGTTCTGACGGTAGCACAACCGGACAGACAGACAGTAGTAGTTCGAACGACGGTGGCGGAAACCCCGGTGGCTTTGTGTTGACAGACAGCTAGCTAGGCTTCCAGCGCTGCGTTGCATGGTCCCCCCCCCCCGAAAAGAGAAAATGATCTTTAGATAACACCCGAAAATGAGGAATGGCCGGAGCTTGGATTCGAACCGAGGCATGGTGGGTTCGGACCTCGCATGTGAACACGGTGTGTACAATGGACAATCCGTACATCGACTCCGTCTGTGTTAACGGGTCTTCGTCGGTGCCGGCGCCAGTGACCGTCGGGGTGGGTGGGAGGTCATAAGATCTGACCGAAACAGTCGTTTGTAGAGTTCCTGTGAGAAAGCTTTGTTGCGCACGATGTGCGTTATCCCTTTGTAAAACAATTCACGCGAGGCAGTGTCTTGTGGTTGGTCTTGTGGTTGTAGTTGGTCTTGTAGTTGTAGTTGGTCTTGTAGTTG
>NW_011645820.1:32460-51364 GCF_000223845.1 Gregarina niphandrodes | reverse complement strand
AAACCCCGGTGGCTTTGTGTTGACAGACAGCTAGCTAGGCTTCCAGCGCTGCGTTGCATGGTCCCCCCCCCCCGAAAAGAGAAAATGATCTTTAGATAACACCCGAAAATGAGGAATGGCCGGAGCTTGGATTCGAACCGAGGCATGGTGGGTTCGGACCTCGCATGTGAACACGGTGTGTACAATGGACAATCCGTACATCGACTCCGTCTGTGTTAACGGGTCTTCGTCGGTGCCGGCGCCAGTGACCGTCGGGGTGGGTGGGAGGTCATAAGATCTGACCGAAACAGTCGTTTGTAGAGTTCCTGTGAGAAAGCTTTGTTGCGCACGATGTGCGTTATCCCTTTGTAAAACAATTCACGCGAGGCAGTGTCTTGTGGTTGGTCTTGTGGTTGTAGTTGGTCTTGTAGTTGGTCTATAGGACGGGTGAGGAAGTCTTCTGGACACATGTCAAGGAACTCACGTACAAAGTAGGGTGCGCGAAACTGAAGCATCTGGGGTGTGAGACGACATGACTCATGAAAGAAAGTGTACTCCTTGAACTCCTCCCAGAGCATAAAAAGTCGACTGCGATAGACCTGCATCTTATCCAAGACCTGCTTTGTATTCAATGACGAATTCAGCACACATGTTACATACGCCTCACAGAACTCAGGTGGCCCCACATCGTACTCCATCACCAATGAAGTCATGATCTGATGGTAAACCGCCAAGTGTTGTGAGTCAATCACAAACGGGATACTTGGTACCTGTCGCCAATCCGCTCTCTACAATGTCCTCACGGTTAAGGTGGGGGATTAACTCACGGTGGGGGATAACTCACGGCACTCACGGTGGTGAACTCACGGTCGGGGGGGGGCTTACATTAGGTTCGATGACGTGTTTGACTAGTGGGTGTATATTAAGCCAGTAGATGGACCTGTTTTGTTGAAGGTCAGTGGTACCAGATATGACGGCAGCCATACCTTTGATTCTTTCAGTCTTTTTTTCAGTGCCAGAGTCTTGAGCCAAAATGCTGAGGACTGAGACCAACCAGTGGTAGCAGCGGTCGGAGTTAGGTTCACTGTTGACTGTTTGGTTTACATGAGCGGCGAGTTTAGTGCACCCATGGATGTGGTCGATGTGTGTGAAGATCTCTATGATTTCCGGCAGTGCCTGCCAACGCTGACGCAGCCAGACCAAGTCCTCAGACAATGTGGTGTCCACCGCCTCCACGGTGTCCACTGCCGTCACATCCACCCATGCCTGCAGAAAGAGCGACGCCCCGCCCACCAGGTTCGTCAGAGCCAGTCGCAACTCCCGTACCAACGCAGCCGCCTCCGACGCACACACCGTGAAGGCGTCCAGTGACGTGCCGTCACTCGCGGCTCGCGCGCGTGGCTGTCGTTCGGTTGCGAGTGCGTCGCGCAGAGTGACGCGTCGCCCCGGTTGCCAGAGTTCGCGGAAGCGTTCGGCCGGCGCCAGCGCGGTCTCGCGGTCAAGTTGTGGCGCCGCTCGTCTTAGGAGGGCCGCCGTGCGCCGCAGGACCCGTGCGCGGGAGGCCTCGCGAGTGCTACCATGTGCTGCGTCCGCGGAACACGCGCGCACAGCACGTGTATGCGCGCACAGCAGTACACGAGAAACTCGTCCAGGAACCGGCGCAGCCAGTTCATGCCAAACCGCCGCCGCTTCGTAGAAAAGAGGCAAGGTCGTAATAGACCAGCCCACAGAACGTTGCACACTTGCGTACAAGTGGTCACAAAAGTTGATGTTCAACTCTGCCATTTGCAATTCCAATACTCGCAACATCTCTTCAGGCGACATTGCCACTGGCGCTGGTTCTGACACAGTCGACGCTTCCACCCACCGTGGTATCAGACGCTCCCTCCCCGTAATCGTCCCCACCGTCATCTGATCCTCTTCACATAATGTACTCGTCGCTGTACTCATTGCTCGCGAAGATAACTCCACTTCCCATGGACAGACTTCGAACCGCAGTCTTCCCGGTGGAGACAGTCTAATAATTCCCTTCGTTTCCGCCTTCGTCCCCGCCTTCGTCCGAGGCTCAATTTTCACCCCACCCCCTTCGGGTTGCCGTCCATATTCTGGGTCGGTCTTTAGTAGCTCCCCTTCGTCTTCATCTCCCGCGCGAGTCTTTCCCCATAACTCCCTCGCGCCAGGTGCCGTGTCGGATGGTGTGTCTTCGTGCGCGCAGAGGCAACCAAACGCGCCACTGCCGCGAACAATCTTTCGCACAACGCACAGGTTGTCACGGATGACACGCCCAAAGACTTCTGCGCCGTTTAAATGTCGGCAGGCCAGACGCGCGGAGGCCACAATAACACACCAACGTAAAATGCAAAGTCGCACGTATTGCGACTCCGTGTGAATCAACGTCCATACAATTAACTGCTCCGAAATATTCAACGACAAATTCTCAATCGACGGACGCGACAAACGCGCTGGTCGTAATAAACTTGCGAAAGACGCATCAAACTTCAACTTCTTTCCCCGAGGCCACGGATTCTGCAAGTCCCGAAACAACGCTAGCAACTCCTTGCCATACTCAGTATTACATCCCTAATACACGTAAACTCGATCCCAACGAAATACACGCGTGTGTGTATTCCCACACACGTGTTTGTAATGTCAGCCTTACGTTCAACAGCTCCGAAAAATTCACCGACTGCGCTAACACCTTCAATGACATGACATGCAAATTTTTCACCACTATAGAGCCTCCCACACCACTCTTCTCTGACCACCAGCGACCGCTGTTGACAACCCGTGAGAACAGGAGCCGAAATGAACAGCCGGAGTTCTGTGACTCCGAAGCTGAAGTTCGCTGGTTCGATTCCCGGAATCAGATTGGTCGGTGTTTCGTCGGTAAAAAAAGTTACTCCGTGGCGACCTTCTTGTCTTTCTTGAGAGGTCCCATCCAGTTGGCCTTCTCGCCAGAAGTCTGGAACTTGCCATGTCCTCTCTTGGAAGATGTATCGATGAACTTCAGGTCAGAGGCCTCAAGAGCCTTACGAGAGGTGGGAGGGAAGAGAGTCTTGCGGAGCGTAATGAGACGTCGGCGAGGTCCAGCCACAGCACCTTTGATGAGAAGGAAATCGTTCTTCACTGTTCCGTAACCAGGGAAGCCCCCCATGGGGGTGATGGCCTTCTCGGTAAGGTCGCAGTTGGTTCCGGCATTTCGAGGGTCAGAGCCAGCGCCAATTCGATAAACCTTTTTGTGCATCTGGGTGCGGTGATGGTAACCTTGTTGACCGGCACGAGCGACCTGGAACTGCACACGGGCAGGGTGCCAGGCACCGATACATGCGACCTTCCTCAAGCCACGATGGGTCTTGCGCGGGAGTCTGGTGACGCCCCATCGCTTAATGACGCCCTGGAATCCCTTGCCCTTCGTGATGGTGATAGTATCAATCATCTCGTTCTCAGTGAATACAGTGTTGACAGGAATTGTCTTCTCAAACAAACCCTTGGCGAACTCTACCTTCTCTGCGATTGAACCGCCATTGATCTGAATCTCCATCACATGCGCCTTCCTCTGAGTGCCAGGAACCTTGGAGGGCTGAGAGTGCACAATCAGTCGAACAACCGCCGATTCCTCAGCAATCTTCTTGAGTCTGTCCTCGCCCTTGGTCTCAGCAAAGGCCTTCATGTACTTCGTGAAGGCACGCTTCTTACTGCAATACCACTTACGATACAGACGACGACGGGCATCATCGGACAGGTAGCCAGCGTAACAAGTCGTAACAGCGCGAAGACCGGTCTGTGTTTCCTTGTATCCCACCACCCCAATGGCAACCATGTCGGGACAGTCGATGACAGTGCATGACTCAACAACATCCTTCTTGTGGAGCTTGGAGCCGGGTCTGTTGATTTCACGGACAACATGAGTCATGCCGGCCTTGAAGCCCGCGAAGCCAGTCAAATGAGGCTTCTTAGAGGCGTCGTCCTTGGGGAAGGCTTGGATACGGCCCTGTCCACGACGGCATCTCTTCTTAGGCAAGAAAGCCAAGGAACCGTGACGAGGTGCTTCGAACTTACGATGAGACATCTACCGACCGCGAATACAAAAGATCTGAGGTGGTATGTGGTAAAGACAAAACAGGTTGGAGCGACGTTGTTGGGCAAAAAAAGTTACTCGGCAGCGACCTTCTTGTCCTTCTTGAGAGGTCCCATCCAACTGGCCTTCTCGCCGGAGGTCTGGAACTTGCCGTGTCCTCTCTTGGAAGAGGTATCGATGAACTTGAGGTCTGAGGCCTCAAGAGCCTTACGAGAGGTGGGGGTGAAGAGAGTCTTTCGGAGCGTAATCATGCGTCGTCGAGGTCCAGCGACGGCACCCTTGATGAGAAGGAAGTCGTTGGCGACAGCACCGTAGCCAGGGAAGCCTCCCATGGGGGTGATGGCCTTCTCGGTAAGGTCGCAGTTGGTTCCGGCATTTCGGGGGTCGGAGCCAGCGCCAATTCGGTAGATCTTCTTGTGCATCTGGGTGCGGTGGTGGTAACCCATCTGACCGGCGCGGGCGACCTGGAACTGCACGCGGGCAGGGTGCCAGGCACCGATACATGCGACCTTCCTCAAGCCACGATGGGTCTTGCGGGGGAGTCTGGTGACGCCCCATCGCTTAATGACGCCCTGGAATCCCTTGCCCTTCGTGATGGTGATAGTATCAATCATCTCGTTCTCAGCGAATACAGTGTTGACAGGAATTGTCTTCTCGAACAACCCCTTAGCGAACTCTACCTTTTCCGCGACAGAGCCGCCGTTGATTTGGATCTCCATGACGTGTGCCTTCTTCTGAGGGCCAGGAACCTTGGAGGGCTGAGAGTGCACAATCAGTCGAACAACCGCCGATTCCTCCGCAATTTTCTTGAGTCTGTCTTCACCCTTGGTCTCAGCAAAGGACTTCATGTATTTGGTGAAGGCGCGCTTCTTGCTGCAATACCACTTCCGGTAGAACCGGCGACGGACATCGTCAGACATGTAGCCGGCAAAGCAGGTAGTGACGGGGCGGAGGCCCGTCTGGGTTTCCTTGTATCCCACCACACCGATAGCAACCATATCAGGGCAGTCGATGACAGTGCATGACTCAACAACATCCTTCTTGTGGAGCTTGGAGCCGGGTCTGTTGATTTCACGGACAACATGAGTCATGCCGGCCTTGAAGCCCACGAAGCCAGTCAAATGAGGCTTCTTAGAGGCATCGTCCTTGGGGAAGGCTTGGATACGGCCCTGTCCACGACGGCATCTCTTCTTAGGCAAGAAAGCCAAGGAACCGTGACGAGGTGCTTCGAACTTGCGATGAGACATCTGGGACGCAGCTTTTTTTATTACACAAAAAATACCCACAAGACACAACAATGTCCAATGTGATAATAATTGCCTATTAGTGTCCTACTAGTGGCATAGTACTTTTCTCAATGATGTACTTCTTCATTCACGTCGCCACGTGTGTGCACACACACGTGTGTGTGGAGTGTGCACACTCGGGCTGGATTAAATATTCCTCTACACACGTGCCGGCTTGTATCCTCGTACCTTATAGTTATCCGGAGTGGTATCGCTTGCTAATTCTTCCGGGGTGAGAGCTACAGGTTTGCTCATTGGAAGTGATTCGCAGGAGTGTTGAGGCGTGACATAGAAAACGTGGTCGTGAGTGAGTATGATTTGAGCGGGTGACTTGTGGCGTAGTATTTGGCGCATGTCGGTGAGCGAGACAGCGACTTGAGGTGAGACCCATACGCGTGGATATTCACGATAGACGACGCCGTTATAAGTGGCTGGTATGGGGTCAGGTATGTTCATCTGAATGTTTGGTGCTGCAATTTGTAGGCATAGAATAGAGTTATGATAAAGATCTTGTTCAGCGGAGAATGCGCATTCAGGAGTAACTTTTTTAGCTGCATCTGAACAGCAATTTTTTATCGTGCTAAAACAGAACCAACGTGGCATGACAGTACATCCATGAATCTGTTTGTCATCGAACATGCGTGGTATATCTTGCATCATACATTCAACTCGAGTAGGTGATTTGAAAGTAACTTTGGAGTCATCAGCATATTTTGGGTTAACAAATTCGGGTACAAGACCTCCAGATTTTTTGAGAACTTGAGCATACTCTGGTACATGGAACACAATGATGTTACAATTACCCGGATACTTGGATACGCCATTGGCCTCTGGTCTGTCACCACCGTCACCAGCAAGGAGAGCATCAAGTTGGTTGTACTCAACATTTAGAACCATGATATTTCCATCATCCTTTGTCAACTTACAAATTGCACCCACAGCTTCTTTAGCCATACGTGGAATGGCTAATGAGTTCATCGTTAAACCCTCACGCTTAGCAATACCCAACATAGGATACAACGCTCTGAAAGCAAGACAATTTGTATCCTGGAAGAAAAATAACCACTCAGTGCCATACTGCCTCCGCCACTCATCCAACACACCACTCTGATGAAGAATTAAATGTACGTCACCATGACCATGTGGCTTCGTCTCGATCTCAGAACCATCCGGCTTCAGTGCAATCCGCGCATCACAGTCACTCAACGCCGGCACCTTCTCTTGCTGCCGAATATACACTTGCTCCTTCGCCAATCCAAAATACTCTTTCTCTTTCAGAAACTCCACCGTCTTCTCATGGGTGTCCCCACTCGTCATAATAAATAACGGCAACACCGTCTTCTTAACCCCGTCCACCCCGTCCACCTTCTTCTCCGGTACTACGATCGCAGGGTCCGTCTTCTGAAAGGTCGTTACCAATTTGTCAGCAATATTTTGACATGTCTTTATCGAATGACAATAATACTCAATGTATGTCATCTCTTCCGTTACTTGCGTAAACAATTTCAACTTGATGTCCGGGTAACCTAATCGTTCACCTAAACCACCTGCCACTAACACAAACCCTACCTTGGGAATACACTCACGCCCGATAGATTCAAGGGCAAAAATCGAGTCCGGATCCCCACTCTGTAGATCAATGTCGAACGTAGGAGGTACTGAAGGCTTGTAACCTGCAAACGTGTCAACGCTATTCTTTGAGTCGGTCAATAAACGACGCGCATTACATATGTACGCTTCTACACCACCTGGATAATTCGCTTCTACGCGATCCAACTGTTTCACAATATTTTCTACATTATTCTTGCCATCGAGCAAATGCTCCTGCTTCAACTCTATCAGCTTCTTCGTCCAGCCCTCAACTGACATGTGGATATCTTCTTTTAACTACTGTTGAAAAATAGCTCTCATTTTTCAGCTCGCACACGTGTGTGCACACTATTTTGGGCGCGTTTTGGGCCTACCGAAAATGTGACCGCGTGCCTTGGGTCGTGCAGGAGCAGAGCTTATTTCGAAAGCAGATGAGATGACAGCTGTGGTGAAAGAGGCCATGGTCGTACTTTTATTTTTAAAAGGGGATGGACTCTAAAGACCGGAATAGAGTCTATGTTGGGAACTTGCCGGATGATGTGAATAGTGAGGACTTGACCAGCGAGCTATCAAAGGTAACAAACAGTGCAGGAATAGAGGACAAGAGCTAGCTATGGGTATAGTAATATAGTTAGCTAATATAAGTCTAGTCTCCTTGAATGGTAGCTCTTTTTAGTTTGGGAAGGTTCGCGATGTGGATGTCAAGTACGGTCGGACACGCAACGGTTCTTCTTACGCGTTCGCCGAATTCGCGGATTATGAGAGTGCTGAGAAGGCGGTAGCACAGAGTGACGAAACGCGAATCTTGGGTGTCCGAGTAAAAATAGAATTTACCGGTCAAAAAAGACTCAAGCAATTGAATGAGATGAATAAATACAACGCCCCCCCTCAACGGTACTTCCCCCTCCCCTTAACATCTTCCCCTAACCCCTCTCTACAGTTTCTTCACCCCTAACCCCTCTCTACAGTTTCTTCACCCTTAACCCCTGGTTCTTCTTGTAGTAATGACTGTAGGTCCGAATATAAAGTTATAGTGACCGGCTTGCCAAAATACACATCATGGCAAGACCTTAAGGATCATATGCGAAAAGCTGGAGCAGTCGGCTTCGCCACTGTCCATGAAGACGGCGTAACCCATCGCACCTGTCGCACTACCCATCGCACCTGTCGCACTACCCATCGCACCTGTCGCACTACCCATCGCACCTGTCGCACTACCCATCGCACGCACGTCCCACCTATCGCACGTCCCACCTGTCGCCATGCTACATTTCACAGGTTGGAGTTGTGGAGTACCGTGATCGTGAAAGTACCCAGGAAGCCGTGACCTTGCTGAATGGGTCCACGTTGCACACTCATTTGGAACAGTCTGCTTCGATTGCGGTTTATCTTCCCGACCAGTACACCGGTCCGCTACCCATGAGGAGGCGTTCACCTTCGCCAGGTCTCAAACGGAAACGTGGATACTCACCTGAACGCGGCTACGGTGGTCGTGGTGGTCGTGCCTACTCCCCGCGACGTTACTCGCCTCGACGCACGGGTTCGCCTTATGCCCGCTCTCGTCGATACTCGACCGATTCCTTCGAACGTCGTCGCCGTCGGGAAGATCGACCTCGCGATGAACGCAGCAGCCGAGACGAACGCAACGGCCGTGATGAACGCACACACGACGAACGCAGCCCCTACAAACGTGACCGCTCACGCTCACCCCCGCGACGATCCCGCTCTCCACCCCCGCGCTCCCGGTCTCGCTCCCCACCTCCAGCCCGTAGTGCATCGCCTCTCCGGAGTCCCCCCAGAAGCCCTCCGCCCGCCGCAGACCTCTAGCCAGGACCAGGGACGAGGACACAGGGCAGGGGTCAGGATTAGGGCCCGGTCATGACCTGCCACTGGGACTGAGTGCTCAATGAGAGGGAATACCCACTCTATGCGCCACCCCTTGATTTTATCGTTCTAACTCACCTGCAGCTCATTTTGAGGAGCTGGTTCCCGCTGCAGCCCGTTCCCGACTGAAGCTTGTTCCCATGTCTAAGCAACAACAGCTATGTAGTTAGCACTTCACGGCATGACCTGGTCAACAGTTAGGGCCTGCAATGTGGCAGATATTAGTGACAGGTATTATTACTTGGCTCGATGGGTGCATGCTTATTGGGCCGATGGGTGTAGGCGATGCGGCGTTGATTTTTTCGGAGGCAACCGGAGTGGGTTGAATTGCCGAAGAGCATTTTGAATTCGTTTTCATCCATAAGTCTCCCGCCCTGTTCGAAGCACTCAATCTCACTACTCACATGTGTCCAGCTGTTGCCCATGATGGCTCGTCCAATGGCAGGATCGGCGAAACTTGCGGCCAGGTACGGGTCGGTTGTGCCCTCTACGGGGGGGGACAGCTGGGTGAGTCGGTGAGTGTGTGAGTCGGTGAGTGTGTGAGTCGGTGAGTGTGTGAGTCGGTGAGTGTGTGAGTCGGTGAGTGTGTGAGTCGGTGAGTGTGTAAGTTGGTGAGTGTGTGAGTCGGTGAGTGTGTGAGTCGGTGAGTGTGTGAGTCAGTGTGAGTTACTTTCGTGTGCGCAGACGGGGAAATTGATACCGTCTCTGAATTGGTGACTATTAGGTCTCCAGAGTACCTTATGGTAGTTGCGTAGTTCGATGTTTTTTAGTGGGGGGAGCAAGGGTGGTAGATTGTAGCCATCGAGTTGATTGGGCATGTTGATGTTTAGGTTGATTTGAAGCGGTTGTCCTGGAATGATGAAGGAGAGTGCGTCGAAGACCGGAGTCCAGGCGCAATCGAGAGTGAGTCTGGATGATGCAGTGAGTTCGTTGAATTGGCAGGCGATAGGTATGGTGGGTGGTGTAGTGAAGCAAGGGTGTCTACGACTGACAGCACCGCGTCCTGTACTGTCCCAAATGAGAGGGTTGCCATGTGCAGCATGTCCGATATAATCTCCAGCAAAAGAGTACTTGGCACCGACTTGCAATTGAACATACGTATCATTTTCAACTAAGGTTGCAGTCGAACCATCATAAAATGGCATCTCAGATAATACTAAAGTAAGTCTAGTATCCGACATATTGCCCGTATATAATAACTCACTAGGCGCCAATGTAAAGCTATAACCATTTAACTCATCTATTACTGGCATCCAATATTCATGAGCTTCTATTTCCATCACATGATTCACACATGGCCTAGCAGAACCATTATACAGAACACTTAGATTACCTTCGACCCAAAGTGATGATATACCCGGATCCAATAACAGTGCACACTCCGAAAATATTTTTAGACAATCCGTAACAAAGTCACTTCCACAAACTAGAGAATCCGATGATGTTATCATTCCAAAACATCGACAGTTACATGAACCACATACTGTCATACTAAAGTAGTCCTCACAAACAAATTCAAACTTCCGTCGAACACTACAACACAAGTGTGTCTTAACATTTGTGTTTATTCACACACTACATGTGCGTCACATCCGTGGCGGTACTAGGGCGGGCGTGGCGGTACTAGGGCGGGCGTGGCGTGGCGGTACTAGGGCGGGCGTGGTCGTCACTTAGATCGAGGGATCGGTCCGGCTGCGTTGGCGAAACCGAAGAGTTGATACTCGCCAGGTGTGAAAAAGTCCGGGGGTGTCCAGGTATGGTTCGTCTCGTCGGCGGAGCCCAGGACCGAGAGTAAGGTGGTCGCCGTGACGATCAATTTCATTAGAAAAATTCGGAGCATGTCGGAAGTCGTAAGCGGGCGGGGTCTGGTGGGGAGTGTATAGCATGATTACTGTATAGTATGATTATTGTATAGTATGATTATTGTGCAATGCTATGTAGAGTCGAAGTTTGGTTGAGGTGGTGGACTTTGATGGTGTGTTCCACAGTGATTTCAAGACGATGTTTGACGGGTTGGGTTTGTTGGATTGTGGATTGGAGTATAATGTGGTGACGGTATTAGGTTGTCAGAGTAGTGGGAAGAGTACGTTATTGAATGCGTTATTTGGTACAAAGTTTCCGGAGATGGATTCGATGTGTGGTCGTGGTCAGACGACTCGTGGTGTATGGTGTAGTCGTGATATTGAGTCTTCAACATTGGTGATTGATGTTGAAGGTACAGACAGTAAGGAGCGAGGTGAGGATAGACTGACATTTGAGCATCGTGCTTCACTATTCAGTTTAGCAGTAGCTGATGCTGTAATAGTAAATATGTGGTATCATGATATAGGTCGTTACACAGCAAGTAACTATGGTTTATTAAAGACAGTATTAGCTGTCATGTTAGAATTATTTCATACTAATGATTCTTCAAAAATGGATTCAAGAATGGATTCAAGAATGGATAATCATACTAGAACACATATGATCTTTATTATACGTGATCATTCATCATCATTAACACCAATTCATAAATTAGAAAGATTATTATTACAAGATGTTGTTGATATATGGGATGGTATTAAGAAACCATTACCACTTCAAAATAGTACTGCTGATGATTTCTTTAAATTCAGCGTCATTGGATTACCAAGTAAAGTTGATGATAAAAATAACTTTGATATAGAAGTTAAAAATCTTAAACTCAATTGGCTTAATAAATTAAGACCTAAACATTATACTAGAACTATACCTGCTGATGGTTTTCCAATGTATTGTGAAAGTATATGGAATACTATCATGAATAGCGATCAATTAGATATACCTTCACAAAAAGAAATGGTTGCAATATATCGTTGTGATGAAATTAAAATTAGAGCTTTCATGAAAATGAAAGATGGTCTAGCACAACATGACTATGATGTCATCTTTGATCACGACAAGAATAAGGATAACCTTACTGTGGGTGATAACCTTACTATAAATGATAACACGAACACGATAATACAAAATTTATTATCATTTGTCATTCATGATTATCATAAAGATGCTTGGAGATATGATACTAATGTATACAATAAAAAACTTAATGAACTATTAGATGATTGCTATTATGAACTTCAAAAAATTTACGATACTTCACTCAATATGGAACGACAAAAATGTTTGAAAGAAGCTGCCAAATATCTTGAAAAATTAGGTCGTAAAGATCCTTATAAGTCCTCACGATTGTTGGATGATGGATCAGATATATTTGAATTTTGGAGGCAATTGGATATCAAGTATCTTTCTAATTGGATGGATATGACATTGGATGATTTTGCAAAAAAATGTAAGTCATCTAGCATCAACTTTTCTGTATCGTTGGGTGAAAATGATGTCAAGTTGAATCATGAATTTACGAGCGATTTACAAATGTCATTGTTGAAAGAGAATTTGATCGAGATGAGAACAAAGTTTAAAGAGAGCGAATTACAATCATTCAAAAATATACTTGAAGAACCAGTACAGGGTATTCGTGAACAGATTGAGATGTTGCAGTTGGAGCCTGACTTGAATAATTATTGGAATGAGGCGACGAAGATATTGCTGGATAATTCTACTCGTTTATATCCTCAATACGGTGTGGCGCTTCAAGGCATCGTGGGTTCGAATCACGGCACGGACAAATGTGAAGAACCTAGTCGCGAAATTGTCGAAAGCACTATGACACGTGCTAGTACACCTTTCATGACAACAGAATCTGATGAGAGGATGCGTTTCAATATGGTATTGTATGAATGTTTGCGTGAAAGTTTTGCGAGACGTAGTGACCGTATTTGCGACCAAGTATATAAACGCTTTAAACGTTTCTTTGAGACAGATGAAGATGGTGTGCCGAACTATTGGGCGACAACAAAACCAGATGATATTAAGAGGTTGTATCGTGAAGCCAAGAGTAAAGCACTTGCATTATTCCCTATCATTTGCGAATACAAAGTCGATCTTCATGCTCTAGTTCATGATGAGTTCGTAGACCCACGCCTTCTCGAGCTATCTCAACAACCATTATTGTTCGGAATTAAACAGTCCGAGTCATTATCAACCTCTGAGAAATTCATGCTCAAGGCATGTCAAGAAGCACAATTCATACAGGCAACAGGTGGACAAATGACAAAACAATCTTGGTGGATGTGGCTGCTCTGTATCCTTCTTGGTTGGAATGAAATTATGTTCGTTATTCGACAACCCATCATCTTCATGCTCGGCTTAACTGCCGCACTTGTCATGGGTGCCGCTTGGTACACTGGCAATCTATTCACACTCATTACTGGTGGACGACTTCTTACCTCTCATGTACTCAGTGTTATTCTACCAATCATACAAAAGGAACTTGCACCTAAACTACATACCCAAACAAGGTAATTAAACACTCTAGGACCCCGGATAGGACACCAGATAGGACACACTAAGACCCCAAATAGGACCCCAGATAGAACACACTAGGACACCAGATAGGACACACTAAGACCCACTGGTAGAAGTAGGACCCCAGATACGGAGGCTGACGATACCGCTGCGCTAGAAGTCAGGCGTAGCTAAGCACGCTGTGATTGTCGACGCGCTATTGGACGGTCGGGAAAAACACGCCACTCAATGCGTCTATAAAAGCTTGCTGCTGACATAGTCTAAAAAGCAGGCGAGCGGCGCGTCAATGGGCACCTGGAAGTCGTCGGGTACTCTGAAAGGAAGTAGTATCATTTTTGTCACCACCCTCCAATTCCCCATTCTGTCCAATTCACCATTCTGCTCCCTCCCCTCCCCCTCCCCTCCCCCTTACCTGAGATGTTTACAAATGGCGAAGGCTTCCATTGACTGGTCTCTGCTGCTGGGAGGTTTATGAGTGTACACTTCTTGAAAGAATAGTGTGAGTACTTCGACGAAGATATGTGCATGCTTGTCTTTGAAGAATTTGGTAACGAAGTTGCCTCCAGGTTTGAGTTCGACAAGACAGACTCGTACGGCTGCATATAGTAGGTCAAGTTGGAGATGTTCATCGATGACATGACTGCCAGTTACATCGGGCGCACCATCGCAGACCACGAGATCTGCGGGACAATGTCCTAACAGTGTGTCGATTCGGGTCAGTGTGGCAGGACTTGTGATGTCGCCCTGTAGACAATGTACACCCCGAATAGGAGCCATTTCCTGTAAGTCAACCGCAACCAATATGGGACTCGGTCCCGAATTCGGGGCGGAGCTGGAATCGGGCCCGGGACCTACAGGTCCCGAAGGCGGACCTAACTTCGCCGCTATCACCTGACTCCAACTACCGGGGGCCGCACATAAATCAATCACTCGCTCCACCTCAGAAGTAAACAAACGAAACTCATTGTCGATCTGGATTAACTTGTAAGCGGACCGCGCCCGAAATTCGCTGTCCTTCGCTCGTCGTGAATACACATCTCTGACCATGACACACATGTGTGTGATGTGATGTGATTACACATGTGTGTGATGTGATGACACACATGTGTGTGATGTGATGACACACATGTGTGTGATGTGATGACACATGTGTGAGTGTGTTGTCGATGTGTACCGTTTATCTTTGGTGTGTCGTGCCATCGAGAAGGCCGGAATAAAAAAGGATGACTAAGGTGAAAGCTGTCAGGGGTATCTCGGATTGGGCGTGACTGGTTTGGGCGCTTAGTTGCTCCGGGTATGCCGTTCTCGCGATAGTTTGGAGCTCTTGGTAGAGTAGGTCGAAGGGACTTTTAAATGCTTCATGAGTCAGTGAATATTGCACCTGGTCTGGCGTCGCCGGGTCTTGAACCAGTGACGACGGATCTTGAGCTGGCGGGTCTTGAACCAAAGTTGGCGGCAATTTTTCTGGAAAGACCTCCTGGGGTAGGCCATGGCCTTCCAGCTCCGCCGAATCTGGCACAGGCTCCGTTTCGAAGAGCGCCGACGTTCCAAGTGTGTTGAACGGTTCAGTGAAATCGTCATCCCAGTCTTCGTGGGGCAACATACCTTGACCCTTGAGGCTGCTTTGCAGTTCGGGTAGTTCTTGTGCACTACGAGTGGCAGAACGCAAACACTCTCGTAAGGGTGAATAAGCAGCGGACTTGGGCAGCCGTTTTGCGAGGAGTGCAATGCTCTGTGCTGCAGCCGAGTGTGCTACCAACGGGTCTAGCTGCGTGTTCACGGAATGTCCATCAGGACTGGCTCCGACGATTTCTGCTAAGTCGCGTTTTTCGAAAAGCAAGTCATCTCCGTCCGCCGTTGAAGAGTTGCTTGCTTGATTGAGTTGACGGAATATTTCACCAGAGGTGACTCGTGTACTGCAGCCACGTATCCACGTGTGTGGACATGCATGCAGTGCAAGGGGCAAAGGAAGGAGTGCTCCTGCACGTTGTCCTTTACATCCGAACGCCGCAAGTAGGTCGTAACAATTGGCGCGTGCGAGCCAACGGCCGACAAAGTCGGAGAAGAAAAACGTAAGTCGGTCAGCACATTGAAAACCCTGAACTTCGGCACCCGGTCCCGTAACAGGTACCAAAGGTCTTGTCCTTGTCTGTAATGGGTGTTCACTCTGCGCAAGTGCATACGGTGAACTATTACCTGATAATCCAGACACGCTCGTACCATTCATCTCCGCTCGTACAAACCCTGGCGATAAACCCAGGTTATCTACCGCCACTGGCAGAACCAAATTGATTCCTTCTATCGGAAAACCAACCGGCCATACACCAGCACTCGGATCCTCATCACGCCATACACGCTCTGGCGCACTGTGTGATGGAGGCACACGACCCACCGCTCCCAACGGTCCAGGTGCCCCAACAGCTGGTGCCATCTCTCGCGCCGTCGCCCCCGTTTCGCTCGCAGGTGATAGGTCCAACGGCTCATACTCCAGGTCTTGGTGGTTATCAGATGCAATGTCCCCATACTTCTCAAGACCAGGGGAAAGGGGACCACCATCGACGGAGTCGGTGTCTTCCACCATCCGCAACGCTAGTGCCCGCCCACCCGTCACCGGTCCCGTCACCGGTCCCGTCACCGGTCCCGTCACCGGACCCGTCACAGGTCCCGTCACGGGTGCGGTCGCTTGCTCTGTTGCGATGTTTTTCTCGGCGCGTTTGTTGCGAAGATCTTCGCGCATTTGTGCGACATCATACATGTCTTGGAAGCGACCCAACAACGCCTTGCGGGGCAAGAAGCGCAGGTCGGCACCCTCCTCCGCGTCCGGCTCAGGGGCTCTCATTCGTGGTTTTGTCTCCGCCTCTGCGCCGCTTTCCAGCAATTGAATCTCACGCTCAATCGTGAACGGTCCCTTCCGCCGCAACATACGCGGCACGTCGGTTTGTAATGACCTCTCTTCCCGTTCCTCCATCTCCCACCTTTCGTCTCCGACCACATTCCCTTCCACGGCAGACGAGTCCGCCATACGCATTTCGACATCGAAGAGCTGATAGTCATTGACGGTGTCCTCTACCGTCTCTTCCATCCCCGCTTTTGTGTCGCCCATGACGTCCTCCAGCTCCTCCTCGCCTGCTTGCAATCTGCGATGGGGTTTACGAGTGCAACCAAGGTCGTTACGGATAAACTTGTGCACTTCTAGACCGAGTCTGGGTACTGGTTCGGACACGTCTGTGGTGAGTGCTAGAAGGAACTTATACGCCATATCTCCGTATACATTTTCTTCACCTTCACGTTGGTTTGTGAAAGGCAATATTGCGCCGTTGACAAGTGTCACCATGATGTCGCCCCAGGTCCGACTCGGGTCAATCTGCAGATGTTCCAGCTGAACGCGCGTCCATCGCACGTTTTCTAAAACCCAATCACTTACCACCGACGACGGCGGGGAGTCGGACGAATGCTCAGCAGACCATGGGTCAGAAAACTGCTCAGACCACTGACCCTGCTCAGACCACTGACCCTGGTCAGACCACTGACCTTCAGATGATTGACTTGCATCAGAAGCCTTGTGCTCTTCATCCCGTCGCTGTCCTGGTGAGGATTTTGTGGCCGCGATTCGTTCGACTTCTTGCCACACTTTGTCAAGACAGTTTCCGCAGTTTGCGATTTTGTCTTCAAGGTAGTTCAGCATGTCGACAATACGCGGTACAACTTGCGACACTTCTAGACGATTCGAGCGGTCTCGAGCTGCCGTAGCGAGTAGGTGGTTTTGCCAACATCCGGGTGCGATTTGGAATGCATCCGATATGAAACCAGTGTAACGTAATGTCTGTCGTAACTGCTGAGGATTTAATCGCGCTCGGTCACCATTCAATACGCGGAAGTTGCGATCCAGGACTTGAACTAATTGCGTCTTGGTTTCCTCAATCGTCAATTCGCCTGAAACATACTGGATCGCTAAACCTGATACTTCGCGACTGAACCGACCAAACCCTCCTTCACACTCTGTACTCGACGTCGAACTTGTGGCTGATGTTGAACTTGTGGCTGAGTCTTGAACCCGATCTTGGTCTTCGGTTCTGACTTGGTCTTCGGTTCTGACTTGGTCTTGGGATCGGGTTTGGGGTTCCCGAGCGAGCCAGCGCGCACCATCGAGAACCAGTGGGATTTGCGCGCCGAATTGGTCGATGAAACGTTTCGCTGTGTCGCGCTCTAGCCATTGCCGACTTGGGAGCATGCTCTCGAGGTCGTACAAACTCGCCATCAGTCGCATCGACTTCCAAGTCGATACCACTAAGGGACACACCTGCAACCGACTCGGATACACAATCACCAAGTTGGTCGTTAAGCGGTCCGACTGCGACGAAGACAGTGCCCCCGCCGAGTCGCTCCTCGACTCCGAGGAGGCCAAAGACTGCACGGCCCACGACTCCGACTCCTCATTCCACCACTCCGACTCGTCGTCCCACGACTGGAACTCCCAACCAGATTGGGATTCCCAACCAGATTGGGATTCCCAACCAGACGGGTTTCCCATGGAGAGGTTCGAGTCCAGGCCCTGCCGACGCAGTAAGTCCGCCCAAGACCGGCCGTCTTGCCAGGCTAGTGCCCCGTCGTTCGCTAGCAAATGCTCTTCCAACGCGAAGAGGCTTTCTTCGCTCGGTATCGAAATCACTTCCTCCGTCCGCGCTTCCATGTCCGTCTGCGCTCCCATGTCCGTCTGCGCTCCCATGTCCGTCCGCGCTCCCATGTCCAAGTCGACCTTCACGGACAGACCGGAGCGTGGTCCCCTCAGCGTTTCTTCATAGCCTGTCTTGGACCGCGTTGATTGTTTCCGTTGTCTAAGGTCCCGGTACGAAGTCATGTCCGAAGTCTGTTGCAGGTTGCGAGTGGGGACGCTGCGAGGTAGGTACAGTTGGACAATTTGTTTGTCGTATGGGGGGACATGTGCTGCTCCAGTAAGTTGATTGGCGTTGCAGCTTTGTGAGTATGTTTGTGAAGTGGCACAGCAGTAATTAGCAAGAGCATCCGGCCAGACTTGGCAGAGGTTGCCATGTTGGCTGAATAGATCTGTACAAGTTTGTACGGTCTGGCTAAGTTGTCGAGCCAGATAACATTTGGCAATCCAAGGGTCATCAATGCACCGACGGTCTTCATCAAAGGGGAAATTATCCAAGTCGGCTGAGTAGCCATGCTTCTCGCACTCGCTTAGAATCTGAGCACCCCAATTGAAGTGCGGTACCAGCTTTAATGGGTCGTTCGTTTGCCCCTGTCCAAAACTCTTCGAAATTGGACCACCACTCGCAGCCACTGAATGAAACGTCACGCTGTGCCCACCCGACGGACCTCCCAGGCACAAGGAGCCGAACAACAAGGCCCTACCCAACATGAAAACTTGCGCGAACGACCGGTATGCACACGCTCCACACACATTCCGGGCGTTCGCTGCACCCGCCATGACATCGATGATTACGTCACCAATTACTACATGAAGGACCGCGACGTGGATGAAGGACCGCGACGTGGATGAAGCACGGCGACGTGGATGAAGGACGGCGACGTGGATGAAGCACGGCATCGATCGTTTTGCCAATCGCACAATTCGGTGGGGTCCCCACTTAGAGCATGCGCACTTTGTCCTTGCTCGCATGTTTCATTGTCCCTTCATGGGCTCAGTTCAGACCCTAGTAAGTGTACCTTCCCCCCC
>NW_011645820.1:18621-32108 GCF_000223845.1 Gregarina niphandrodes | reverse complement strand
CCCTCCTTCCCGTCTAAATCGTTCTTTCTGTAGTGCGGTAGAAGGTAACTTGATCTTGGCAATAGACTCCATTTACTCGATTCCGCCAAAGGGTTGGTTTGCCGGACATGCGCCAACGTATAAAAAGAGACACTACTCAGGACATCATGGTTGGGGTAGTCAAATTATGGATGACCGTGCTCGTTTGGAACCACCTCTACCTATGGGTTCTGGTATTACGAGTATTTTGGATGGTGGAAAAGAGTTAGAATTGAGTAGTCGTTCTGACCGTTGGCAAGTACTGCCTGCTAAAAACCGTTTACGTGACCAAAAGGCTGCAAACCAAAAGGTGTCAGCCTTCCTCGTTTTAGCACCGCGAGCAGGTAACAAGCAGGAAGGCGACCGTATGATCATAGTCAAACAGAACGCACAAGGAGACCAAGAAGCCACAGTACAATCATTGCCACCTCTAGACGTACTCAATCAAATGGTCACCGAAGCACTCAGCCAGGACCAGGATAGACAACCCACTAAATCCTTCGACAAAAAACGCAAACGACTTGGCCACTCCGTTACTTCCACTAACGGTACCACCACTACCGGTACCACCACTAACGGTACCACCACTACCAGTGATATACAGAAACAACTCCAGGACGCCGAAGACGTAGACCTCCTGCCGGTGGAAATCACTGAGGCCGAAAAAGTTGGGACTAAAACTGCGCTCGTGACCGAAGACGGTGTGACCGAAGACGGTGTGACCGAAGACGGTGTGACCGAAGACGGTGTGACCGAAGACGGTGTGACCGAAAAGGATCAGAACCCGGTGGACGATGATGACATGACGACGCGGCGGGAAGTGCGTCCACCGACCAAATCGGATTTGCATTTGCTGGAATTGTTAAATCTCGCACATCGCGAGTTTGAGCCAAGTAGTCCCGTTGACGTGGAACGGTTGGACCAATTGGTTGACGCCTTAGTGATTGAGTTTCTGGACCCGACGGGCGTGGGCGCCAGTCCTGGCGATGGCGAAACTACTGCTGAGGGCGAAATTGACTACGCACTTGACGAAGCCGCTTATAATGACACGGACACCCCAGCACCACCGGACGGGCCGCAATTCGTACCACTGCCCGGCGTCGAGGACCTCGCGCAACGGCCGCCCTCAAAGGTACCGGGTGTCGTACTCGTTCGCGAGCAAGAAGACCAAGACGCACTACGTCCAGAGGACATATAGACATTTTCCCCTAACTACCCAATTGACTTAGTTTCTTAGTGATGCCCTGTCGAGTCAAAGAAATGTTTGGCCGCGGCCCAGTGTTTTTTAGACTCAAAAATAATGGGGACAGAGATCAAGCCAAGTCTCCCCACCACACAGTCGCTAGTGAACAGTCTATTACCGTTTCTGGACCCACAGCTCGCCGCCTGTGTACTTCTTTGGGCCAAAATCAACAATGTGGGTATTAACACTTATCTCTCTCCCCTCGTTCCCTTAAGCCATCATCTTCAAGTGTGCCCTCGCTCCCTTATCTTCAAGTATGTTGCCAAAAGAGTGTGTATGTATTTAGAAGTGTGAGTCGGCGGACTTAGCGTTGCGCGAATTATTGGGCGCGTATCCGGTGGGTTGGGCGACGGAGTTGTTGGATGGTGGCACGTGTTCCGGAGACGCGTGGGTTGCGCCCAAGTTTGAGGGGGAGGAAGGCGCGTGGAATGCATTGCAGGTGGCGTGCCTCGGTGCAGGATTATGTTCTGTTCCTGGTGCCGAGGGGTTGGCGGCAGCGATGAGTGAGGTCGTGGAGCCGGTTCGTGTTGCAGGTCGTGTATTGGAGTTGGCTGAGTTGTTGGATGGGCGGTTTGCGTCCGTGTGTCGCGGTGGTTCGAATCGCGGCGATGCCCGAGTGGCGGCCGAGTGTGAACTTGTGAACCAGACAGTATGGCTAGTTCACCGCGCGCTGTGGCTGCTGATGAAGCTGGGTCTACCTCATGCCAACAACCACTCACTCCCCAATGCTTCCGCCCCCAATGCTTCCGCCCCCAATGCTTCCGCCACGACTGCTTCCGCCCCGACTGCTTCCGCCACGACTGAAGATTGGAGTGAAGTCGTCGATTGGTTGTTCAGTGAACGTGTTGTGCAGTCAATCAACCTTATAGCGCCGCAGCTAATACGCTACTATGTGGTGCTGGTATTGCCTAGTCGCAAAAGGACTGAACAGGCACGCATTATTGGTGGTACTTTTGTCAACTTCCGACATAAATTGGACGACCCTTTCCAAAGCTTTTGTAAAGCTACTTATCACGAAATAAGCATGGCACGTGCACAAGACGAGTTGGCCCTTCTACCGGCACAGTGTGCAGCCGACTACTGGCTTTGTGACATAACCAGTCAAATAACGCAACATGCACGAGCACTCGTATTCGACTTCTTCGTCAAAACACATCGCAGTCTCAACCTTGACAAACTCCTCGCCATGCACGGACCAGATACTGGCGATGATGACCAATGGATCGCCGCCATGATCAAGGACGCCAAACTCGACGCCAAGATAGACGACGCTCGACACGCTGTTGAAATGCCATCCACCGTTGCCAGTGCGTATACTAACATCTCTGAAAAAACACTCAACCTCTTCAACCGCACTCAGACAATGATCCTCAACAGCAAACCCAACTAGACGGAGGCCATCCAACCAGACGAAAACCACCCACTAAGTGTTAGCAGTCGATCCCACTATCGTCAGCTGATCCCACTATCGTCAGCTGGTGGCCTTCAGCTGCTGCTGCTGGTGTGCTCAGTCAGTCAGTCAGTCAGTCAGTTCCAGAGTGTGAACTGATAAATAGTTTTTCCATGACACGACAACAAAAAAAACCTAATCCGACATCGGACGGCCTCGATCTCCCGACTTCTCGATACCGAGTTGGTCGACTTGAATCGACACAATTTTCCATTATTCACTGGATTCGTCGGATGTGTCTTCCTCGCTCGTACCACCAGCGGACGCCGTTTTCAGGATACGGCCTTCGTCCAGTTGGTTCTTATTCGTGCCCATGGCATGATAGGCCTTCTCAGTGCCCAGTGTCTTCTGCCTACGGAACGCCCTACGAAACAACCACCCTGTGTGTACGGAGTGCGTGTATTCCCACACAGGATGTATTTCATACAGATTGACACACAGTGTTTGTTTACAGCGCCTTCATAAGTTCGTTGGCTCCGGCGGGCGAGGCGGCGAGTTGCGGAGCTCCATTGTCAGTGGCGGGGCAGGCGGCGATAGAGACGGCACGATGCCGGACTGGTGGCGTCACGGAGGCGACGGTCTTTTTACCAACACCTTCGAATTCACGAGCGGCGGCACCAAGTGTAGCCATTCGCGAGAAGCCTTTTTGAATAGCCTGTAAGGCAACCGTATTTTGTTCCCTTTTCCACTCGCTCGGTTTCTTAGCACGCGTATCATCCATACTGCTGACGACGATCACACGGTCCTCTGCTCCAACCTCCGCTCCCACTGCATCCTTACTCACCACCAACGTCTTCCTCGAACCCACACGGCAACCACGACTCTCCAACTCACCCGGCGCCTCCTCCTGTGGTACCTCTTCCTCCGAGTCAGAGTCGCCCCCAGTATTCGGTGAACCTGACTTGCACAAACCCAACGGTACACGCATAGACCTCTCTCTGTCTACTTTATCCCCCTCATTAGCTTCCTTCTCTTTTTCAACCCGGAGAAGATTCTCCGCCCGAGCCTTCTCAGCCTTCTCCTTTTCGGCTCTAGCCTTCTCCTTTTCGGCCCTGACCTTCTCCATCCTCTCTTTCTTCTCTTTCTCCGCCTTCTCGGCCTTCTCGTTCTCCGCCTTCTCGGCCTTCTCTTTCTCCGCCTTCTCGGCCTTCTCTTTCTCCGCCTTCTCGGCCTTCTCTATCTCGGCCTTCTCTTTCTCCGCCTTCTCTTTCTCGGCCTTTTCTTTCTCCGCCTTCTCCCGTTCAGCTCCTTCCAGTTTGTCACGCTCGGTAGTCCGGGTCTTGTCGGTTCTGTGTGATCGCCTTTCGATGATGTCTTTTTCGGTGTCCTTTTCCGAATGGTCCTTAGACCGCCGGCGGCGGTCGGGGACGTAGGTATCTTCGAACTCGGGTTCATCGGACATCAAGTTCTGACTCACGAGCATCTTACTTGATCCCGGTGCACACGCACGCTTCCGCGCGGGTCTCTCGCCCGACAGGGGCTCCGACCCGTACTTACCTGCACCCGGCGAACGATCACGGTGACGCGCTCCATCCGAGTCATCACGTTCACGCCTCGATCGCTCCGCACGATCACGATCTGCACGATCCGCACGGTTACGCTCTTGACGATCCGCACGGTCCACACGATCTCGATCCCGGTCACGCTCGCGATCTCGGTCCCGCTCAGCCCGATCCCGTTCGGTCCGATCCACACGGTCTCGATTCACACGATCCCTATCCCGCTCCCGTTCGCGATCTGGACGATCTGAACGGTCGCGTTCGAGCGCAAGTCGTTCGGCACGGCCACCATCACGTGTGCGATCCGGTCGCACGCGTTCATGCTCTTCATCAGATCTGGCACGGCGCCTCCGTGCAGGTGCTTCTTCGTCGCCGCCGGCTGCGGCGGTCAATGCCTGTCTTTTCATCCGTCCGCTTATATTTAAAAACCTGGCTGCTAGTTCTCCCCAGTTCCCGACTGCCTCCCCGAGTCTAACTACCTCCCTGGCGTGGCTGGGATATGAGCTGTCTGTCAACTTCTCACGGTCGGGGCTTATCTGGTTTGTCGGGGCAGTTTTAAGAAACTGTGGGGCTGTCAAGAAACGGTGGACTCGGAACCTGGGGCCTCCACGACAGGCGGGCGCGATTCCAGGCGCGCGCGTTTCGTCACCGGCGGCGACTCGCCGTCGGTGGGCAACTCTTTCTTGCGGGTCATCTCGTCCGCTGCGGGCTGCCCAACGCGCTCTGTCTCTGCAGCCTGTTTCTTGTCCGGTGTTATGCGGTCTGGGTCCGGTGTTATGCGGTCTGGGTCCGGTGTTATGCGGTCTGGGTCCGGTGTTATGCGGTCTGGGTCCGTTCTTGTGCAGCGGAGGTGGATTGGTAAGCTTTGTTTGGGAACGTAGGTTACGCGGAGGTTGACGCTGTTACTATGTGCGGGGCGGTCGTTCCAGCCATGTATGAGTGCCAGGAAGTCACCAATGGCGCGACGGAAATCGACGACGACAAGCTCCTCAGGTAAAGCGCTTGGCGGGCGAGCAACCTCGACACCGACGTAGAGCTGCGCCGCATGTTCCCATACCCTCGTCCCTCCAGCCCCTTCGACTCCAGCCCCTTCGACTCTAGCCCCTTCGACTCCAGCCCCTTCGACTCTAGCCCCTTCGACTCCAGCCCCTTCGACTCCAGCCCCTCCGTCCGTCTTGACATCGACCTTGCGCGGCCAAGGCCGGACCTGCGTAACCACCTCCATGACCTCAAGCTGGCGGGTAAAAAATCGCAGTTTAGATTCAACCCAACCAAACCATTTTCGATACACCTGCTCACCATCAGCCAAAATCGTCAACGCAATGTAATGATCGAAGCTCTCAAAGAACTCGAACGGGCTCAACAAACGGTCCCAAACTGTATCCGATTGACTGACACACACACTGGGAGTGACTGTTGGTGTTGTATCCATCGGAGTCAACATTGGGGCCGATGGTTGTGTATCCGTTGCGGGTTGTGCATCCGTTGCGGGTTGTGCATCCGTTGCGGGTTGTGCATCCGTTGCGGGTTGTGCATCCGATCCGGTCGCGATATCATGATCTTCAGCTTGTTCGAGTACGGTGAGTGCTCGTTGGAATTCTCTAATGATGACTTGCATAGTTGACTTGGTAACATTATGAGTGGAATTCATAGATGGGAAAGCGGGTGTAATAATAGGCATTAGATGGTTTCGATCGTGTAAGTTGGTTTTTGGATTCCAAGGTTTGAAGTTCATGAGTCCAGGTACATCCGGGTATTCTTTGATTTTGCATAATACAACAGGTAATTTCCAATTCCATATGGCGTATATTTTGAAGAATCTTTTGATTAATTGATTGGGAGCATGTCTGGGATAAAGTTGGCATATTCTTGCGACTAATAATGCCCATGCTACACCTCCTAGAAATCCCATAACATTTGAGTAGATACCTCGTACCTTTGCCCATTGTTTAATAAGACGAAGTGTAGTAATAAATGCTTCTTTAGATGGTACAAGTGACAGCATCATATCATTAACTCTGCTGCCATTAAGTGATCGTGCTGTCTTCTCATCAACGTGTTTCAATAACTCATCATCTAATAAATTAGACATGTTCAAATGAGTCATTGGCAAACTTGCAAACAATAAATCAATGTCTACACCAAGATAAGAGAACCTAATTATAGGTGTAAACGCATCAGGTACTGGCTGTAATTCTGCAACTGATGGATCTTGTTGTAACTTCGCCAATAATCCTCCAAAAAACGCAGCACGTGTAACATAATGCGGTACCACACACAACGTATCGATGTCACTTGCTGGGGTCACCACACCCAACCGGTACGATCCAAATGTAAATATCAACCCATGAGCCTCACGCGCTTCACGAATATCCAACGCTACACCTGTTTCTTGCACCCACTCCTCTACCAAACAACCTAGTCGCTCCAACACTCGCTCGCGATGTAAACTACCCTCACGAGTCTCATACAAACCACGTAACCGCATACAATGCTCCAGTGATTCAGTTGCTATGAAATCACTTGCACTAGGACCCTCCCAAGATATCGGATCCGTCACGCCAAACCGATAAACTCGACGACCACTCTGAAACGAACCACTCTGAAATGATCCACCTTGTGCTAAAGGACCTGCCTGTAAACCCGACACGCTCGCCGACACACTCGCCGACACGCTCGCCGACGACCGTCCGGCACCTCCTAAACCAGCCACGGACGGCGGTCCCGCAGAAACACTCGATGCAGGCTTACTAGACGGACCCGATGCAGACCCAGCACACGGACCCGATGCAGACCCAGCAGAGGGACCGGGAGGCGTCATTCCACACACGGCCTCGGCCACAGGCGGTCCCGAATTACTGCTGCCGTTACCTATCATTATGTGTTAGTCCTCATACAATTTTTCGGACCCAAAATACCACTGCTCAGATTTGTTGGGGGGTGGTGGTGAGTTTGTGGGTCTATTTCCACACGATGTGGCAGGGAAAGACTTCGAACCGGGGGCTGGGAGGTTCGGAGTTCAGGCGAAGATGTGGAACTCCGCATCGGTACCAAATTCCGCAGCGGGGTAGCCACCGAACTCGGTCGCGGCCAGGCCTGGGTACTCCTGCACGGCGAAGCCGAGAGAGGAGTATTGTTCCTGTTCGCGGAGCAGGGCGAGTATCTCACTGGGCAGTTGCGCTGTTTTCTCGCGCCTGCCGGTGCCGCCGTGCTCGGGAACCGGCGGACGACGGTTCGAGTCGCTCCGCCGACGCGAGTCGCTTCCGCCGCCCCGCAACGACTCTCGCCCACCAGTGGGCACGTTGGAAATGGGTCCTGAGAAAGTGTTGGAACCGACTTCGGGTCCAAGTCCACCGGCAGTAGGTTCGGGAAGGGGACTGTTGGCCTCAAGCAGATTTGCGAAGGAATGGGCGAGGAGCGAGTCATCGAAGAAAAGCTGCTGGACAAGCTCTTCAAGTTCGTCTTCCTTTTTGTGACGCACGCGCTTCTCCTGGCGTGAACCGTTCGGGCCGCCACTGGAACCGCCGCTGTTGGAAGCGCCCGTGGCTGCGGTTTCGACGGTGACTCCGGATCCCACGGACGGCGGTTCGAGTCGCGATGGCGTCGCGCGACGTGGGCGCGGGTCAGTGGGCGTGCGTGGGGGCGGCGGTTGGAGTGCCTTGGAAGCAATGAGAGTCGCAATGGCGGGGGCAATGCTAGAGTCAAAGAGTGGGCCCAAAACGTTCATGAGGTTTTCGTGCTGCAAACTGACAAGGTCTAGCCAGAATTGAGGTGTCAGGAGCCCTCCATTGGGTCCGGCCGCTGCGGCGCCGTGCAGCAATTTGGCGCGTGCTAGCGGACCGTGCCCCCATCCTCCATAACCGTTGGTGGCTAGACCGTTGGTGGCTAGACCGTTGGTGGTCGCGAACTTTCGTGCGTTTTGGTAGAGGTAATCTTCGGGACAGACGTGTTGGTCATCGGCAGGATTCGAACCAGCGACTTGGAGATTGGCAGTGGCGGGGGCGGCGCAGGTATAGTTGCCATCTTGGGGACGACAACAGTTGCCCGCACCACAGGGCGGTGGTTCAGCGAGGCAGGGGTTCAACCGTTCGCAACCACGACCGTCAAACGTCGGAATAAAACCCGCACCACACTCGCAGTAATAACCGCCAGCCGTGTTGCGACAGACGGAGGAGGCGCGAGGACAGTGGTCGAGTCCGCGCGCACACTCGTCCACGTCTACACACGTCTGTGCGAATGCGTCCGCCTCGAAGCCCTCAGCGCAACTGCACGATGCCGCACCGTCCGCACCCACCTGCAACCGCCCGTTGTGCCGGGCACACACACGTTCGCACTCCACCTGCGCTTCCCGCGTTCCACAAACACCCTCCCCCGCCACACACATCGCCAACAGCAAAAACCGACGCAATAGGCACATCACACACGTGTGTGCTGACCACCTTACTCTACCAGGAACCTGTTGTAACCAACTCTAGCTTGTAACTGAACACGTGACCGAACACGTGACCGAACACGTGTGACTGACCCCTGTCGGGGGCTCCCTGGCTGACTGACTGCACCTTGCGGGCTAATGCACCACTCGGTTGGATGCCCTACGTTCGACTGCCTGCCTCCGAGTTGTATCGCATTTCTTTGTTCCTGGGGCGGCCGTTGCCGGCTCCATTGGAGTTTGCTCCTGCCACGCGCCTGTCGCTGTGTCTGTTCACGCCGTGGCGGCCACCGTCCACGCAGCAGGTGACGGCTATTTTGGAGCGAATGCGCGCCCGCCAAGATTCGAACCAGCGTCCAGCAGGTGGCGGGAGCTGCCTTAGCATCGCCTCGAAACTTATCCCGCGTCTGCCCGCCTGCCATGCCAGAGTTCCCCCAGCCCTCGTTGACGCACTCGCCGTCATGCTAGGCTCCAAACCATTCGACCCAACCACTGCCAGTCTGAGCACCAGACTCGATACCACTCCGGCTGCCGCGACGACCCTGCCTACTGCAGTCGCGACAACGGCCGTGGGCCGGGGAGGTAATCTGGGACCGGCAGCCACGCGGATATGTTCCTGTTCTGCCTGCGAGGAGTTGCGTGAACATGTCTTCCATTGGGAGTGGAAGTCTGTGGCACAACATGTCGCCGTTGCCGACTGGCTAAGCATGGTCCTAAGCAACGCTGCCTGCCGCCTCGGACACCTCGATTGGGTCGACGGCAGCTCCCTCGTGGAAACACAGCGACTCCAGGACAAGGCGTGCAGACAGCACACTCCAACTCGGAGTCCAACTCGGAGTCCAACTCGGAGCCCAAGTCCGGAGCAAGGTGCGATTCGAAACTGGGATCTCCCGCACGACGGAGATCTCCCTAACGACGGAGACCTCCGGCGCTGGTGGAATCGTACCACGTCGCATTCGCGCTTCCCGACACCGCCGCTCCGCAGCGACCCGCTCCGTCCTGCGCGGGTTCGAATCCACCCCCGCCGCCCGCGACGGCCTCAATTCCGTCCGGCCCAGGAGGCAGCGCTACCCCAAGACGACGGCTGGTACCCGGTCGCGGGGGTGCCGGCCGCAGAGATTCCCGAAGGCGACCTGTCTGAGCCCGACCTCGATGTCCCGCAAGAAGGCGACCGCCCGGGCGATCACCCCATGCCAGCGGACGATGACCCCGCGCCGGGCCGGAGGTCGGGCTCGGAACCCGCGGTCGGAGGTTCGATTCCGGAGGGTGCCGCGGCGGTGCTGGCGCGGGCGGCGGGGCGTTGGGCGGCGACGCCGTTGCCGGCCATGGATCGTGACTCGCAGTTGCGGGCGCAGCTGTACGAAGAGATCCGTTTGGCGGCGGTATGGCACCGGCGACGACGGCGGCGACGGGATTCGAACCTACGGCTGCGGGTTCCAAGTCCGACGTCCGGTCCGACGGTCGGTCAGAAAGTTTTCTCGGATTCGAACCGACGTCCGGCAGATGCGGAGTCCGGGTCTGCATTGGGTGAGACGATGGCGGTGGCCTTTTTGACTCGCGCTATGTCGGATGTGGAACGCGGGTTGGAATGTTTCCTGGCGCTGAACGCGGGCAGTTTGGAGTCCGTGCGTTTGGTGGGTCCTTTATTTGCGGGGTTGTCGGCTACTCGACGACTGCCGATTTTGCGGAGCTGGGCACCGCCTGGATTCGAACCGGCGACCCAGCCAGTATGCTCACGACGCAGTGCTAAAAGATCAAACTCACTACCGGCATCAAGCTCACGCAACCCACCTCTCCCCCGCACCGGTAAGTGGCTCATGCCGCGTCTACGCACTCTCCGCTGCCCCCTTACACAGGCCGCACTCTTCCTAGCACCTTGTCTCCAGGCCGCACAACTCGAAGCCAAACCACATAAACGAACACCTATACTTCTTCGCACCTTCTTACTCACACACCGCCGTACACTCCGCGAACTCACCCTACTCCTCCACTACAATGCAGATGCGGACGGGTACAATCCAGATGCGGACGGGTACAGTCCAGATGCGGACGGGTATGGGGACCGAGACCGGCACCCGGACTGGGACCAAGGCCAGTACGACCAAGACTGGGACCGCAGGCCCGAAGCCGTGTTGCTGCCGCGGCTGCGCGTGCTCACGCTGGAATTCAAGGGCCCCTTCGAGTGCAAAAGCGCCCGTTCGAATCCCGGCGACGCCGCGGCGTCGCTGCCGGCAATAACCGGTCCGCGGCTAGAATGCTGCGTGCTGCGTCTGAACCAGGAACTGGTGCCGCTACCGCTGCCGCGGAGCCTGAAGCACCTAGTCGTCTCGCACTTCCCCGGCGTTTTTCCTTGCCAGCGTGCGCGCGACTGGGTGTTGGATTCGAACCAGGAACCTGAGGCGCAGAAGGTGGCGGTGCAGAAGCTGGAGGTGCAGAAGCTGAGCCGGCCGCCTTTGTTAAATTTGGAAGTGTTGTGCTGTTCGACAGCAGTGTTAGAACAGCTTTTGGGTACGGGTTCAAGTCCAGCGGATGCAATGCCGTATTTGCGTTTCTGGCACGTCGCTGCGGCGGCGAGTGGGTCGGGTCGGGTTGTACGGGCGGTGTGCAACGCGCTCCCGAGTCTTCGGTCTCTGGCTGCGCGGCCGGAGCTGTTACTCGGACGTAGCCCGCTCGCGGCCGTCGACGGGATTCGAGCCGCCGACTTCTCGCTCCCATATTTCAGAACGTTTCGACACGTGAGAGCGCTCGCGTTAACGCAGTGCCTGGCTGGGTGGCTGGGGCGAAGCGGGCCAGAGTTCGAGAGGTGGTTGAGTGCATTGTTGAACACCTTCACACAGTTGCGAACTTTGGCGCTGGATGTGCGCGAGTATCCGCCGCGACTGAACCTAGTGCGGCTTGTGTGCGGTGTGGTGCGTACTTGTCCTGGTTTGCAGACGCTGACCCTCATCACTGCCGCCGCGTTGCCCGACTTCGAATTCGAGGTGGTGGGTTCGAAACCAAGGTCGCGGGACGATACAGTTCTTAGACTGCAGATAACAACTAACCATGCAGTATCAAGTTGTGAGGGATGGACATTGCAACCGCGACCTGCACCACGATCATTGGAAGCGGCGGAACTGGTGACGGAAGACGTGCTACCCCTAACGGCGCTCGCAGGGCATACGGCTTGTCCTGTGTGTCATGCACACTCGTGTGCACCCAACGACTGGGAAGAGGAATACTTGCGCAAGCATGTGTTCCACGTCAACCTCTACGACACCTACTATCGCACATTGGCCGTGGCGGACCTGAACCAGCTTTTATCTTGACCAAGGTTTGACCGCCTCTAGGAACTTCAGATCCCGCCAACAACCCAGTACTCTAGTACTCTTTAAATTCGATGCAGTCGACGAAGAAAGCACAAAGAAAGGACCACACCTGCAGGCACGCCAGCGACCTCCTGGTCCGGACACACCT
This sequence comes from Gregarina niphandrodes, assembly GCF_000223845.1. Classification (NCBI taxonomy): domain Eukaryota; phylum Apicomplexa; class Conoidasida; order Eugregarinorida; family Gregarinidae; genus Gregarina; species Gregarina niphandrodes. The sequence continues at coordinate 20,013 of NW_011645820.1, read as the reverse complement.
TCGTTTTGGTTTTTAAAATAGCGCACAAAACGTCTTGCGATTACTCTCCCCGAAACAAGTTGATTTTACCAGCCTAACCCCGGCGGCGCCCTCGCGGGATCTTCGGCGGGTGTGAACTACCCTGCCGGCGGGTATGAACGGACTACAACACAGCGCGCACTTGCCAGCAAGCGTCCTCCGCTGTTCCCAACGACGAAATGCGGACGGTTTCGTAACCAAGGTTTCGTTTCCCAACCGTCCGCATTTCGTCCGCGCTTTCGGTGTCCACCTGATCGCTGTTGTTATCCTCGTCCCTCATCCGCGTGCGCCACTACTCGCAGCTCACTGAAGCATTACGCGTAGTAGTTGAATCATGGCGGTTTCTTCCATGTTGAATTCTGCACGTCCGACTGCGAACGCTACGGAGTCGACCCAGTCTTCGAACCGCTCCTCGCTGGTGACGTCGGCTTCAGACCACGGCTTTGCTGCTAAGCCCACTCGTTTCGCTCCGCATTTGTCTATCGGCTCTGGTCACGGGAACCTCGACAAGTAGCGGAAACCATCCAGCAGCTGTCGCCAGTGACTCGTCCATGATGGGTTGGGGGGCCGGGGCATCCCTGTTGTCGTTGTCCCTGGGTTCGGCATCGCTGTTAATGGCCGGGATGTCAGGTAGTTGGCCTTGCGTTTATAGTCATTGGAGACAAAGATTTCTTTTGAGATCGTTATGTCCCGGTAGGGCTCGCTGTTAGACCTACACTAGTTGCGGCGTCTGCCTGGCCGCTCCCGTTGTCCGCCCCGCGCGCTCGTTGCCCGTGCTACTGGATTTGGACGCGCTGAAAGACTTGGCTAGTCTGAGTCGAGAGTAAGGAACGGTGACAATAGAAATGCCGACGTTCGCGGCAGAGACAATGTCGCCAGAGGGGTGTCCTTCTCGGTCGCTGAGGGAGGAAGAGCTCAGACGCCAGGTAGACTCCCAGCTTTCGAAGGGCGTCATACGTCTGAGTAAATCGCCGTGGAGCTCTCGTCCATTCGTAGTCCCAAAGAAAACAGGCGACTACCGGGTCGTAATAGGCTATCGACAAGTCAATAAACAGATGTTTGATGATGAACTCCTAAATAAGGTGATGCGGGTCTGTATCGACAATGGCTTCTTCTTGAAGCTGGCCAAATGTGAGTGGCTCCGCGGGAAATCCCCTCGCTTGGTCATGCCGTAGGGAAGTGCAGCATCAAGCCCCAGGGCTCTCGTTCCACCGAAGGTTCGTGCCATGCGCAGTAGGCGCGATATTGGGTCAGGTCAACGACAGCCGGCTGGAATGATCGAGTACGGTAGCAAGAAGCTCACCCAAGCTCAGCGTAAATTGGGGGCGCGAGAGAAAGAGAGTTGTGGGCGGTCAAAGTACTTTGTGACCATGT
>NW_011645820.1:14999-18601 GCF_000223845.1 Gregarina niphandrodes | reverse complement strand
AGGGCGTCATACGTCTGAGTAAATCGCCGTGGAGCTCTCGTCCATTCGTAGTCCCAAAGAAAACAGGCGACTACCGGGTCGTAATAGGCTATCGACAAGTCAATAAACAGATGTTTGATGATGAACTCCTAAATAAGGTGATGCGGGTCTGTATCGACAATGGCTTCTTCTTGAAGCTGGCCAAATGTGAGTGGCTCCGCGGGAAATCCCCTCGCTTGGTCATGCCGTAGGGAAGTGCAGCATCAAGCCCCAGGGCTCTCGTTCCACCGAAGGTTCGTGCCATGCGCAGTAGGCGCGATATTGGGTCAGGTCAACGACAGCCGGCTGGAAGTGATCGAGTACGGTAGCAAGAAGCTCACCCAAGCTCAGCGTAATTGGGGCGCGAGAGAAAGAGAGTTGTGGGCGGTCAAATACTTTGTGACCATGTGGGACGCTTCCATACGGCTACGACCCACCTTGGTCCTTACCGACCACCACAATCTCACTTTTCTAGCGAAGATTGACACAGGCAAGGTAGGTCGATGGGCTCTGTTCCTCCAGCAATACGACTTAAAGTTCAGTTACATCCCAGGAGATAACAACTACGTCGCCGATGCCTTGTCTAGGCTCTAGGACGACGAGGACGAGTTCCTTGTGAAGGACGACGACATCCCCGTGGATGAGTTGCAAAACCTCGAGAGAAGACGGCCTAAGAGCGAACACCATAAGACCAAAAAGTTGTACGTCCCGACTCGACTTAGGTCTGAGGTGACTGCTTGGTACCATATGGAAGAGTTCAGAGGTGACTTCCACGACTACGTGACTTCCGTGCTAAAAGTCAAGCACATTGCATCACACCTACCACGACAGAATGGACTAAACGAATCGAATCACCAACACCCTCGAGTCCATAATGTCCAAGATACCTCGGGACGGTAACTATTCCGACTTGACGCTTTTGCTAGCCCACGCAGTGTACATCTACAACGTAACGATCCACAGCGCCACAGGGATATCTCCGATGTTAGCCGTAACCGGCAGAGAGCCCATGCTACACGTGGTCAGAAGAGGGATCTCCGTCCATGGGAGAAAGGTTCGTCCCAACCAACCTACTCGACGCGACGAGCCCTGGTGCTCACCAAACCACCGACAGCGAAAGGCGAAGACTTCGAGCTGGGTCGAGCCCGTCGAAGCCGTAATCCGTGATAAGGTCAGAATGGAGAGATACCAAGCCAGCTACCCTACGTAATCATCGAGATCCAAGGCAGCAAAATGCGATTGCGCCCATACGGCAGACTAGTGTGGCGTGACAAGGTGCAGTGCAGGCGATAGCACCGCCCGTGAGGCTCGAGTTCTGTACGACTTGTTCATGCGGCGCAAGGGGCTAGTCAAAGAATGCGGGTGAAGCTGCTGGGTGCACCTGCCCCGAAAGGTGAGAGGCTACAGCCACAGCGAACGCTTAGGTCACCCTTAGGTTAGCTACTGAGATGTCGACAGTGGATGGTGCCTGTGTTTTATAACGGGGAGTCGATTGATGTGGTTCTGTTCTTAAGAAGATGATCGAGGAGGGCGCGGTGAAGGGGGCAGTCGCAAGCCGCCAATACCTGTACTGCGTTAGTTGGGGTGCAAGCCACATTAATTAGAAGAAGCTTTTGCCACATGGAGGTCGGAGGTCAAAAGGGGCTCCTGGTCGAGTTCAGCCAGTCGATAATTATAGTCAGTTGTGACTCCGTCGGTAGGGGGTCTGTCCAAAGAGGTGTGGTGAACGCCCTGTTCATCTCGTCGTCCCCGTCTTCCATCTTTATTATCGGACCAGGTGGGCGGAGAGGCGTTGATTGTGTGCGGAGGGTGTTCGTGGGAGCACACACCCAGAGGTCGCCGGTTCGAGTCAGGTCGAGTGGTCTTCGTCCACTCGTAGAGGTGGTTCTCTGTCAATTGGTTCTCCGCTGAACGAGATCACTGCGGAATCGGAGACAACGCCAGAGCACGAAGTAGGATGCACCGGACAGGGTGTAGACCGTCAGAGAACTAATAAGGTCTCGGTGTAGGATCGCGCACTTGTCAGGCTAGGATCGCGCACTTGTCAGGCTAGGATCGCGCACTTGTCAGGCTTGACGTACCGCTCGACCGCTTCACCGACATCAGGGAGGCCGCATCCGAAGGGATGACACGAGTGAGGGCTTCGCTCGTCCTGCGAGGTGCAGATCAGCTGGCCACCATAGTCCCCGCTTGGCTGTAACCAATTAATCTTACTGACCGGCTGCAGCTGCTGTGCCGAGGCGTTGAATGCAAGCGTCCTCCGGTATTCGCAACGAGGCCAGCTAGATTTCTCACCTTGCTGTCCTCCAAACAAACATCGTTCCTCACAGTAAATGCTGGCTCAGAATAGGCCAAGGCACGATTCAAAGTCGAGGGCAAAAAGTCAAGCCAATAAGGCCAGAGCTAACTGGACCGGCAGGTAGACGATACCTCCCCGACAGGTACAGCAGGCCGCAGGACATAAGTACTACATGTGTCTGGAACGCCGCGGCTGAGTCGAACTCTCCTTCAAGTCAGGTTCCAGCTGCCTATACTCTCTCCTCTTCCGACACCTGGTGTCTCCCAAGCAGTTGGCCTACTTGGCCTATTACTCTACCGCCTAAGGCCATTGCCTCGATCTCTGCGTCGCACTCTCCATCTTCCGCTGCGTACCGCGACAACCAGTCCGCCATATTGTTCTTCTCTCCCGACAGGAACTCTAAAGTGAAGTCGAACCTACTGAGCGCTAGCTCCCAGCGGAACACTTTCCGGCGGTTGGCGTGGTCTGTGCCTGCGGTGAAGTGGTGGAGCGCTACGTAGTCGCACCACTTCTCCACAGCCCACTTGACGGCTAAGAGCTCTCTCTCTCTCTGGTGTCCCTCTTTCTCTCCGCGTCGGTGAACTTCTTAGATGCGATCTCTCTACCCTCCTGCACCTGCTTCAACACTTGCTCTCCTCCGCTATTGGCACGTTCCAGAGTCCAGAGTCCCGAATTCATATCGAGAGTCGTGAGGTGCTGACGGCCTGCTGTGGCCCTCAAGCGGTCCCATATTCGGGGCAGCGGATACGAGTCGGCAGTCGTGCTTTGGTTCACCCTCCGGTAGTCCAAAACGCACCTCCACTCGCCCGTCTTCTTCTTCACGAAGTGCGGCGCGGCGGCCCACTCGAGGGACGGATGACTCCGAGCTTCAGCTGCTTCTCCACTTGCTTCTCCAACTCGGCCAGCAACTCAGGCTCGAGATGTCTCAACCTCGCTTTGTACGGCTTGCCGCTCGCCTCGAAACGCGCCTCGTACTTGATGCGCGCCACCTTTGGGTTCTCCCATACGTCTCTGTATGCGACCAGCAGATTCCACAGCTCGTCCCTCAGGCTCTGATCCAGGTGTCCCGTGCCCTCCACGAACACCTGACGCTGCGTCTCGAAGGGATCCTCTAACTGTTCCTCTGCCACTGGCGGCTGCTATGGGTACTTCTCCGCAAGCCGTATCGCGTCCACTGCGCCTCTTTGCGCCGCAGGACCAACGCCTTCCCGGACCGTCTCTCAATCAAACCAAACCGTTCCAATTCTACCCTCCCTAGGAGGTTCGGGGCCGATGGTTGGTCGTG
>NW_011645820.1:13830-14979 GCF_000223845.1 Gregarina niphandrodes | reverse complement strand
CTTGCTTCTCCAACTCGGCCAGCAACTCAGGCTCGAGATGTCTCAACCTCGCTTTGTACGGCTTGCCGCTCGCCTCGAAACGCGCCTCGTACTTGATGCGCGCCACCTTTGGGTTCTCCCATACGTCTCTGTATGCGACCAGCAGATTCCACAGCTCGTCCCTCAGGCTCTGATCCAGGTGTCCCGTGCCCTCCACGAACACCTGACGCTGCGTCTCGAAGGGATCCTCTAACTGTTCCTCTGCCACTGGCGGCTGCTATGGGTACTTCTCCGCAAGCCGTATCGCGTCCACTGCGCCTCTTTGCGCCGCAGGACCAACGCCTTCCCGGACCGTCTCTCAATCAAACCAAACCGTTCCAATTCTACCCTCCCTAGGAGGTTCGGGGCCGATGGTTGGTCGTGCACTGCGAACCCCACTTTGTCTGTGCATCGTGACCGCTGCCGGCACGGGTAGTGACCCCCGCCTGGCCCTTCCTCTTCTTGTGGGCGCTTGGTTCCTTGTTCACGAACTTCTGCACCGCCTTGAGATAGTCGGTCCGTGCCAAGTTTGTTGTAGTTGTGAGCTCCGTCCTCGGACCCCGGCTCTTTCATGGGTCACCTCACCGTGGCGAAGACGGTTGTGATTGCTGTTCTGTCGCCCTCTCATACACCCATTTAAATTGGCCCAGAAAGACGAGGCGCCGAGGCGTCTCCAGCAGCCGGCTGGTGAGTTGAAGTATTTTCATCAAATTAGTAGTTAGGATCCGGTCAACAAGACATCGGTCAAGAAGAGACTGGTCAAGAAGAAATTAGTGACTGAAGAAGGAATCTGAAAAGGAGAGATCGCTGAGAAGAATACTGGTTAATTAAGAGCAATAACAATGGAGGGTTCCCTGCTGCAGCGCCTGTTGTGCTACGAAGACCAGATCCAAAACGGCAAGGAAAACGTGGCGCTCTCAGTTCCCGTTGAGCGTGTTTCGATTGTAAGTCCATCCCGGTTGGGTGTGTGACACAGGGTGTGTGACACAGGGTGTGTGACTTCCACACACACAGGGTGTGTGACTTCCACACACACAGGGTGTGTGACTTCCACACACACAGGGTGTGTGACTTCCACACACACAGGGTGTGTGACACACACACACACAGGGTGTGTGACACACACACACA
>NW_011645820.1:2234-13810 GCF_000223845.1 Gregarina niphandrodes | reverse complement strand
AAGGAATCTGAAAAGGAGAGATCGCTGAGAAGAATACTGGTTAATTAAGAGCAATAACAATGGAGGGTTCCCTGCTGCAGCGCCTGTTGTGCTACGAAGACCAGATCCAAAACGGCAAGGAAAACGTGGCGCTCTCAGTTCCCGTTGAGCGTGTTTCGATTGTAAGTCCATCCCGGTTGGGTGTGTGACACAGGGTGTGTGACACAGGGTGTGTGACTTCCACACACACAGGGTGTGTGACTTCCACACACACAGGGTGTGTGACTTCCACACACACAGGGTGTGTGACTTCCACACACACAGGGTGTGTGACACACACACACACAGGGTGTGTGACACACACACACACAGGGTGTGTGACTTCCACACACAGGGTGTGTGACTTCCACACACAGGGTGTGTGACTTCCACACACAGAGTTTATGGTTGTAGTCGGTGATTGGATGTCCGAAGGAGACTTACAGGGGTGAGGCGCGTGTGGCGATGACTCCAGAGACGTCGGCGCAGTTCGTGAAGAACGGGTTTACGGTGAAGGTGGAGGAGGGTGCTGGAATGTTGGCGAACTACACGGACGCGATGTATAGCGAGGCGGGAGCGATAATTGTGAGTCGGGAGGAGGCATGGCGGTGTGAGTTAGTGTTGAAGGTGCGTGCGCCGGATGCGGTTGAGGTGGCATTGTTGAGTAGTGGTGGTATGTTGATATCGTTACTCTGGCCGGCACAGAATGTGGAGGTGGTGAAGATGTTGGTGGAGCGAGGTGTAACGGCTTTTGGGATGGATCAGATTCCACGGATTTCTCGTGCACAAGTGTTTGATGCGTTATCTTCAATGGCAAACATTGCAGGGTATAAAGCGGTGGTGGAAGCATCTCATCTCTTCGGTCGTTTCCTCGGAGGCCAGATGACGGCTGCTGGACGTATCCCACCGGCAAAAGTGCTGATTGTTGGCGCTGGTGTAGCAGGCTTGTCTGCGATAGCAACAGCCAAGAAGATGGGCGCGGTTGTTCGTTGCTTTGATACTCGTCCGGCTTGCAAGGAACAAGTCGAAAGCTTGGGAGGCGAATTTCTGGACCTCCCTGGATTCGAACTTGCCGAAGGCTCAGGAGGCTACGCCAAAGAGATGACTCCCGAATTTATCCAAGCGGAAATGCTATTGTTCAGAACACAGGCACAAGATGTCGACATCATCATCACCACGGCACTCATTCCAGGACGACCCGCACCCAAACTATTCACCGCCGACATGATCGCCCTCATGCGACCGGGAAGTGTCACTGTTGACCTCGCCGCAGAACAAGGAGGAAACATAGAGACCACCGTACAAGACGCATGCATCACCACTGCAAACGGAGTCACTTGCGTCGGCTACACCGACCTACCTTCGCGTCTACCCACTCAAGCTTCGCGTTTATACGCCCAAAATGTTGCAAAGTTCGTACTAGCACTCAAAGACAAGAACACCAAAGATCTGTTACTCAACTTCGGAGACCTCGTAGCACGCGCTAGCATCGTCACACACCGAGGAGAGAAACTCTGGCCCGCCCCTCGACATCTCTTCCCCGCGCCGCCCGCGCCGAGGGCGAAGCCCGCGGCCGCGGCCAGCGCGGCTCCGGAAGAGGAAAGGAAGAAGACGTTGGCGACTGCATTATCAGTTGCCTTCGGTTTGTGTTCGCTGATAAGTTTGAATGTGTTGTCACATGACGTGAACTTGTTGACGATGGTGGTTGTGTTCGCATTGGCGGGGACAGCGGGTTATCAGGCCGTGTGGGGTGTGACACCGGCGTTGCACACGCCGTTGATGTCTGTGACGAATGCGATATCGGGAGTGACAGCGTTGGGTGGGATGGTGTTGTTGGCTACTGCGCGTGAGTCGTTTGCATTGTCCCTGGGCGCGTTGGCTACGGGTGCGTCGTTTGTGAACATCATCGGAGGGTTTACAGTGACTGCGCGGATGTTGGACATGTTCCGGAGGCCAGGCGACCCGGAGGAACATAATTACTTGTATGGCATCCCGGCTGCGGCTGCGGGTGTGGTGTACGTGATTGCAGACGGCGTATTGGGCGTGGACATTTCGGAGTTGACGTATTTGGCCGCTTCGCTCTGCTGCGTGGTTGCCATTGGCGCTCTGAGCAAACAGACCACCGCGCGGTTCGGCAACGCCATGGGCGTGGTCGGAGTTTTCCTAGGCGTGCTCTGCACGCTGGGCCTCACACTTGACAAGAGTTCCTTCCGCGCCCGTTTGCTAGCGGGTGCACTCGTGTGTGCCGGTGCAGTCGGCGGCCTCTGGGTCGGAAACCGCGTAGGCGTAACTGAACTGCCGCAGACTGTGGCTGGCTTCCACTCGCTCGTGGGTCTGGCAGCAATGTTAACTTCCTTAGGACACTTCGTTGTGCACCCATACTCAGACACGGAGTACTCTAGCACCGCCGGCGCTGCTGCAGCGGCTGGCACCTTCATAGGCGCAGTGACGCTCACTGGCTCGCTGGTCGCCTTCGCCAAGCTGCATGGCCTTGTTAAGTCGAAGCCGCTCTCGCTTCCTGGCAAGAACAAGTTGAACCTAACGCTCCTTGTCGTTCAGGCTGCTCTCTTCGTATTCTTCATCCAGGGCGGGAACGGTGGCTCTGTCGCCGTTCTGGCGGACGCCACAGGGCTTCAGCTACTGCTTGCTACGGCCGCACTCGCGCTCTTCCTCGGATGGCACTCTGTCGCATCCATCGGTGGCGGTGACATGCCCGTCTGCATTACCGTACTCAACTCCTACTCGGGCTGGGCACTGGTGGCTGAGGGATTCATGTTGGATAACCTGATGTTGACCATAGTGGGTTCGCTCATCGGTTTCAGCGGCGGCATTCTGTCGTACATAATGTGTGTGGCCATGAATCGTTCTCTTGCGAATGTACTGTTCGGCGGGTACGCGACGGCTGCGCCGAGCCCGGCTCGATCTCGCGACCAGCAGATCCGGAGTCATCGCGAAGCCACTGTCGAAGAGGTTGTTGAGGCTCTGGCACAGGCGCAGCGCGTGATCGTTGTGCCGGGTTATGGCATGGCCGTTGCGCGTGCTCAGTACGCCGTTGCTGAACTGGCGCAGGTACTGCGAGCCAAAAAGGTGAATGTGCGCTTCGGTATTCATCCCGTTGCAGGCCGCATGCCCGGCCAGATGAACGTACTCCTGGCAGAAGCTGGAGTCCCCTATGACTGGGTCGAGGAAATGGAAGAGATCAACGACGACTTTGCTGCAACTGATGTAGCACTCGTCGTCGGGGCTAACGACATTACCAACTCCGCTGCCGAAGAAGATCCCCAATGTGCCATAGCAGGCATGCCCGTCCTACAAGTATGGAAAGCTAAAACGTGCGTATACCTAAAACGGTCCATGGGCGCAGGATACGCCGACCTAGACAATCCGGTCTTCTTCAAAGAAAATACTCTCATGCTACTCGGAGACGCCAAAAAAACCACTGATCAGCTCGCAGCTAAACTGAACACCTACTTCCAAGTCTAACCCTGAGCAACTTCAGCAACATCAACCATCAACTATTCCTCCATCAACTGTTAGATAGATTGTTCCATGCTCGCTGTATTTTAAACAATGATTCTATTTACATTATTTATACGAATTCTCTGCTAAGGAAATCCCCCCCCCGAATCACCCCCCCCGTTCCACCCCGAAAAACCAAAAAACAACCACCTACACGCCGAGTCTTATGACTCGTCGTAGCCTACTCCGCTTATGACTCGTAGCCTACTCCGCTTATGACTCGTAGCCTACTCCGCTTATGACTCGTAGCCTTCTCCCCTGGTGTTAGTTAGCATCGCTGTCATAACCAACCAGTCGTTGTCGAAAAAAAAAGCCAGTCAGTCAACACTGCCAGTGTTTACACAAGTGTTGGTAGAACTCCATACGTTTATCTATGCACATATGGTTCAAACTGCAGTACGTGTAGGGCACGCTAATAGCATCTTGAACTTCTGCGAAGGTTGCGTTGACGTCATCACCATATTTGAAACATCTGCGAACTGTTCTCCGTGGCTCACCCTCCGGTAATCCAAAACGCACCTCCACTCGCCCGTCTTCTTCTTCACGAAGTGCGGCGCGGCGGCCCACTCGAGGGACGGATGACTCCAAGCTTCAGCTGCTTCTCCACCTGCTTCTCCAACTCGGCCCGCAACTCAGGCTCGAGATGCCTCAACCTCGCTTTGTACGGCTTGCCGCTCGCCTCGAAACGCGCCTCGTACTTGACGCACGCCACCTTTGGGTTCTCCCACACGTCTCTGTATGCGACCAACAGATTCCACAGCTCGTCCCTCAGGCTCTGGTCCAGGTGTCCCGTGCCCTCCACGAATACCTGCCGCTGCGTCTCGAAGGGATCCTCCGACTGCTCCTCTAACACTGGTGGCTGCTCTTTGTACTTCTCCGCAAGCCGTATCTCATCAACGGCGCCTCTCTGCGCCGCCAGGACCAACGCCTTCCCGGACCTTCTCTCAATCAAACCAAACCGCTCCAATTCTACCCTCCCAAGGAGGTTCGGGACCCACGGTTGGTCATGCACCGCGAACTCTACTTCGTCCGTCTCGCCGTGCACAGTTACCGGTACCAGGTCCGTCACGGGTAGTGACCCTGAACCCAGCACTGTGCTTACTTGCTGTCGGCGCTGCGACACTCTTACGCCAGCGCGACTGCAATCCTCTCTCCTCAGCAGGCTTACCTCTGCGCCTGTATCTTGCTGGAACTCAATCTCGACCCCCTTCACGAGGGCCCTTACCGAAAATTTCGGCCGTTACCCGACTCTCCGGTCACGGTTCCCGCGACTCGTGACTCCAGCGTCGTGTCCTCTGTCGGCTCATTCCGACGTTCCGCGCCCCCTGGGCCGTCACTCTGCACTACCTTCTCGACTGCGGCCACTGGCATGCCGACGTCCTCTCCTGGCGCTGGCTGGCCGTTCTTTTTCTTGTCGGAGCCCAGGTCCTTGTTTACGAACTTTTGCACCGCCTTCAGGTAGTCGGTCCTGGTTCTAGCTCCACGGACATCGCTTTGCCTTCTCCGGCCTCCACGAACGCCTTCAGCCCAGCTATTAGCGTTTCGTCGTGGTACTGCTCGCCGACAGCCGTCGCGACGTCATCCGCCCACTGCTCAAACTCCTCTTCTGTGACGGCGGTGGGAGGCGGCACTTCGCTAGTTTATTCTCCCAGGCTTGCTGCTCGCGCGAGTTAAGCTCGCGCACCGACTCTGGAAAGCGCCCTATATACGCATAGCCTAGATACACGCTCCTCTCGCTTACCCAGTTTAGTGCCCAGTCAATTGTGGAAGCCGTTGTCATAACCAACCAGTCGTTGTCGAAAAAAAAAGCCAGTCAGTCAACACTGCCAGTGTTTACACAAGTGTTGGTAGAACTCCATACGTTTATCTATGCACATATGGTTCAAACTGCAGTACGTGTAGGGCACGCTAATAGCATCTTGAACTTCTTCAAATGTTGCACCAACATCATCACCATATTTAAAACATCTGCGAACTGTTCTCCGTGGCTCCCAGACATCACATATGAAGGCACCCCCTTCAGGTCTGGCACACGTCTCAGGGAAATTCATAGGCTCCGCACTATGTGACAACATCTCGGTGTAACATGTGCTCACGTCTCTTTCCACGTTGATTGCTACCATCTTGGACGGAGGTATAGGGCAGTCGCCGTCCAAGTAGCAAGCCTTAAGTCTGTAGTCATCAAGGCCAGGGAGATGTATTAGTCTGAGCCAGTCATGATACCAAGGCGGCAAGCATCCTAGCTCACGTTGTCGTTCCGACGTCACGCACAAACGGTGGCCCTCGACACATGTGACGCCGCCCTCGGGGGTCGAATTGGCGATTCCATCAGCACAGGGGACGATCTTGGTCCACCCAGCGGTTAGACATTTGCCCCTCACGCGGCAAACGTCGTAATTCGGGCTCCTATCTATCTCACTCAACTTATCAAAACTGAGTCGGGACTTCAGCGGCAAACACCCTCTCTTAGGCATTAATCTCGACGTCAGGCAATACGGGACATCCTCTACACACAACGCCCTTTCCGGGTGGGTCACATTGCCACAGGGCAAGATCGCGTGCGGCTCCCGCGTTGTAAGTGCCGCCCTGCTCGTCGTCGCCGCCCTGCTCGTCGTCGCCGCCCTGCTCGTCGTCGACCACGCGGCTGATTTCGGCTCCGCCGTAGTCGTCAGGTTCGCGGGCGGGCTGTTCGTCTCCAGCTTTGAGTCAGCGACTTCACATCTGCCGCTCGCGCGACAAACGTCCAAATACGATGGTATGCGATCCAACTTACTAAGCTCCAGAGGGACAGTGTAGTTAAACTGCTGACAGACCTTCTGAGGGTCAACTTTCATCATCAGGCATAATGGGACCCCTTCGGCACATGTTGCCTTATCCAAACGGGTTGAATTGACACAGGGTAAGATCTTCGCGTAATTCTCCAAGTCCTTGGATTCATTGTCCGAGGGCGCACCACCGACGCCGGGAGGAAAGAAGTTAAAGTAGCACCCCGCCAGCGCAAACAGCGCACCGCCTGCAACCGCCACTTTCGTTTGCAGTGGGTACTGGTTGAAAGCATCGCGTGCAACCTCGAGGCAGTCTGTCCACGAGTTGACCGCCGACCTTTTCATCCCCTCCCTCCAGTCTTGTTGGACTTTCGGCAAGAGACGCGGCAGCTCTTTCCGCTTTAGCTTTCTCGTAAACACTTGTAGCTCATCGGCGCCAATATCCTCATTAACGCCCATATGCCCATCGTCGCCCGTGTCCTCAGTCTCAGATTGACACCTACCAAAAGCATCTAGCCATACCTTATGTCTGATTTCAGTCCCCACGGCCTTCTCACCCAGGAACTCCTTTAGGCTGTTGCGCACGACGGACTGGGTGTACGGAGTGGTTTGCCCAGAGACAGTGAAAACCTTGAGTCTGCTTACGCTTTTGAACACGAGCTTGTATTGGTCCAGGCCTGACACGCCTTCTGACACGTGTCCAGCGTTGAGCTTGGCATCGAGCTCCTGGAGTTCGACCTCCGACCCTAATGCTACGGCGTGCACTTGGTCCTCGCCCTTCACAACAAAGGTCAAGAACCTAGCGCTCGTCTGGTCGTCAAGCTCTGACTGAATCCCCTCGCTGGTTACTAATGCCGCCAACAACTCCGCTCCCCCCACTGACTGCACAGCTACAGATGTCCTCATCCTCCAAAAAAAAGAGCTGTGATACAAACTTTTGGCCGGACGCGACAAAACGCCAGTTCGTTCACTGTTTTCCGACTCATCCATCAAGACAGTCTTCTGGTAGTTCTTCCAACCCCAAAAAATTCATTACGGCACCCCTCGGGTGTTCCCATTTTTGACTCAGTCAAAAGGGGGCATTTTTTTGACCCGGTTTATACATTAAAGAAAGACTACATTAAAGACAAGATGTTGAGCTTAGTTGCGAGTAGTTATGACATTCGGAGAGCAGCGATGCTGTGTTACGTATTTCGTTTTGAGACGGTTGAAGAGTGTGGTGATAAATTACCAGCAGTGGTCTTGACAGATTGTGCGGAGGATGATGTTTATACATTCAGTATTTGTGTTGATCTGAATGAGTCTGAGGTTTGGTTAGAATCAGGTTATGATGTGGCGGCATGTGGGAAAGTTTCACCGTCGGCAGCAAAGACTTTTTTAGAATTAGGTGCGATAGCGGATCCATTGAAGGATGTGATTTTACGTTACAAGGTTCATCGTGAAGAGGTTCCTGATGAGTGGCTGCTTGAGGATGATGGACATCCTGAATTGACTGATATGGCTTGGGTCACTAAGCACGGTTGTTGGTTCCAAGTTAGCAGTCCCGTCTTGGATGATTATGAAGACTTGGATGAGGAACGAGAATTTGAAAGCGTTAAGTTCAACTCCCTAATACGCAAACTAGTTGAAACTAACACCCACGCTCTTGGATTGGAATTACACCAAGTAGACCATGTTCTAGTCATCGAAGTTGTAAAAGAATGTTTGGGACGTTACTTACATATCCCCCCCGTCCAACGATGGATCCGAAGATTTGAAGACGACCTTTATTCAGAAACACTTCGCGAACACATGTATATAAAGGCACAAGACGTTACTAATCGAGTCTTCGAACTCTTTGACGCTATCAAACCGGCACAATTAAACGGAGATGCTATCCGCTCTTCCGAAGTCCGCTCTTCCGAAGTCCGCTCTTCCGAAGTCCGGTCCATCGAGAATTCAAGATACCAAAATGAGTCCGTTCAAAATGAAGACAGGTGGGGTCCGAGATACCAAGATGCAACTGAGCGGAGCGAAGAGAATTCAAGATTCCGAGATCGAGATGAATGCAGCGAGAACTTCGAACCTCGAGATGCACTTGTCCAACGACCAGACTCGTTCGATTACACCTCTGACGCAACATACGATGCTGAAATCACTGCAGCAGGAGAAATCACTGCAGCAGGAGAAATCACTGCAGCAGGAGAAATCACTGTTTCCATTTTCCTAGAAGGACCTGATCCTTACGTGCATATTGAAACCGAAAAAGACACACGAGTGAGAACAAGAACAAGAACCGCTAGATTGATTCGAAATCAAACACCATCCAGTCCAGTAGACGAAAGACGAATCCAAATATTTACGGAACCTCCATCAAATCATGCAGGAAGACCCACCATCGCAAGAAGAAGGGCCGTGGTCAGAAGAGTCACAACCGAAAGGCGAATCGAGTACGACGACGGGGCCAGAGGCCAATGACAACGAGATCGGGAATGAATGCGGAGACGAGTGGCAATGGTAGCCGGACACACGTGTGTGGGACACACGTGTGTGTAGACCGGACACACGTGTGTGTAGACCGGACACACGTGTGTGTAGACCGGAGACACGTGTGTGTAGACCGAACACACGTGTGTGTAGACCGGAGACACGTGTGTGTAGACCGGAGACACGTGTGCGTAGACCGAGGTTTATGCACTGGAACTGAAACAGCATTTTTTTTGTGCAACGGAGAAAATTCCGATCACTTTTTTTTGGCCATTTTTGACTACCGTTAATTAAGGACGCGTAGGTCTGCTGGTTTGCATCGAGAGAATAGAATTGTGTTGAGGCACTTGATCAAGAAGTATCCATCATTGAGTTAAGGAATTGCATTGAAGAATTGAGTTAAGGAATTGCATTGAAGAATTGGATTTAAGAATTGAGTTAAGGAATTGAGTAATGTTTGGTCCAATAGCGAGAAGAGAAGAATCGGGAGGGATAGCTGCGGCAGCTTTGGGTTACGTTTTTCGTTTCGAGACACCGGCGGAGACGGCGACTCGAACCGGCGATGTGGTGGATGGAGGTGTGGTACGTTTGGAATGTGAGGATGATGTATATATGTTCGAAGTGAGTGTGTGGACTAATGATCTGTCTGCTGATGGTCCGGTGCCTGCGTTGACTCCGAATATTGGGGATGAAATGGGGGTTGATCCGTTTCAAGAGGTTGTATTACGGTACATGGTACCGAAAGCGGCAGTGTCAGAAGACTGGTTAGAGGCGGACGAGGGACCACATTTGAGTGACATGACATGGATCGCTGAGCATGGCTGCTGGTTTCAACTCGAAAGCGAGGCATTAGGGGCTAGTCAGGCACTCGCCACAGAAGATGATGCACTAGGAGCTGAGGGATTCAACACGCAAGACGGCGAACACACACCCCGTGGAGAAGCACCCCGTGGAGAAACACCCCGTGGAGAAACACCCCGTGGAGAAACACCCCGTGGAGAAACACCCCGTGGAGAAACACCCCGGGGACTTGGTTTCGAAAGCGTGAAATTAAAAGCACTCTTAAAGATGTTTATCGCCACTAGCGCTCGAGCATTAGGACTCAAGACGCACGAGATAGACGTCGACCTTGTCATGGAGGTTGCCCGTGAATTTCTGGGTCTCTACCTCCACTTACCTGCTGTGCAGAACTGGCTCCAAAGCTTCGAGGCAGATCTTCGTGCCGACATTATGCGGGAAGAGATTTACGGAAGCATTGGACTTGAGGGATATGCACCTGAGGGATATGGACCTGAGGGATATGGACCTGAGGGACATGTTCGCGAGAAGCATGTTCGAGAAGCACACGTGCGCGAAGCACACGTTCGAGAAGCACACGTGCGCGAAGCACACGTTCATGAACACGTTCGTGAGGAACAGTGGACGCAGGAGGAACGGTGGGAGGCGGCCTCGGCACTCTGGTCGCGAGGCGGAGAAACATCGCCTCGGGTGGCTATACCGTTCGATGGCATTTCCATTAACGGGAATAATGGCGCAGTCAGTGTAGCTGTGTTTTTACCCGGTACGGTGGGACAACACGTTGAGGTTCAGACCCAGTCTGTGACCTCGGCTAGTGGACCGGATGGCTACGACGGAAAAGGAACGTCGAGAGCTATCACAGAGCGACGCATCGAGATCGAGATTGGCGCAGGAAACGGTAGACGCATCGGCACACCGCCGGGAACTGCAGGAACCCGATCTCGAAACTCGTCCGGAGCATTGACCCCTCAAATGAGACAAGCGATTGGGGGTCCAATGGAGATTGAAGTTGCTCACGGCAATAATTACGGAATCGCACATGGAGCAATGGAACATGGAGCAGTGCAACATGGAGCAGTGGTTGAAACCGCTACGGTAACCGAACGAGAACTCAAGATCGAGATCGAAGCGGGTGATGGGCGGCGAGTTGGCAAGTCTTCAAGAAGTGGATGGACCGCAAGATCGACGATTGGAAGATCGACGATTGGAAGATCGACCACGGAAAGATCAATCGACGTCGAGGTCGGCACAGGAAGCGTCGGGGTGACGACTGGAGCAATACGACGTACTCAGTCAGAGAGATTAACTCAGCGGCACGTTCAACAAACTGAGACCCTAGTTGAACAACTTACAGAAACGATGGTTGAATCTTTGGGTGATCCGGTGGCGGAGAGGATGGGAAGAACTAAGGGAGGTAAACAAGTACGACGAACTCAATCTGAAAGGCAAACGCCATACACGAGAAAATCGGGAGTTGAGATGAACCGAGGAAACCAACATGTGCGACAAACGGAAACGGTGGTAGAGGAGCTAACCGAAACATTAATAGAGTCACTGGGTGAAGCCTCAATGGTGACTGAACCACCAAGTAGAATGGGAGGTAGAATGGGAGGTAGAATGGGAGGCCAGACGGAAGTGGGTAAAGTAACACGATCTCATTCAGAAAGACAACGAAATGATATGCGAAGGGCAGCGGGGGATCGGCAAACTGAAGCTATGATTGAGGACCTGAATAACACATTGGCTGCATCGCTAAGTGACGCACGAAGTCAGACTGACGCACGAAGTCAGACTGACGCACGAAGTCAGACTGACGCACGAAGTCAGACTGACCCACGAAGTCAGACTGACCCACGAAGTCAGGACCACACAAAGCTGTCTGAAGCGGAGGCAAGAAAGCGAGCGGAGATGCGAGGGGCAGAGGCGGACAAGGAAACTGAAGCTATGATTGAGGACCTAAGTGAAGCTGTGATTGCATCTCTTAAAGGAAGGTCTGGAAAAGACTTAGAA
>NW_011645820.1:0-2021 GCF_000223845.1 Gregarina niphandrodes | reverse complement strand
GACTGACCCACGAAGTCAGACTGACCCACGAAGTCAGGACCACACAAAGCTGTCTGAAGCGGAGGCAAGAAAGCGAGCGGAGATGCGAGGGGCAGAGGCGGACAAGGAAACTGAAGCTATGATTGAGGACCTAAGTGAAGCTGTGATTGCATCTCTTAAAGGAAGGTCTGGAAAAGACTTAGAAGAAGCACTGTTTGCAGCGGTTCGGGAGGAAAGCGAAAAACAGGGGTCGAACACGAGGTCTGAGACAGAATCGATACGGCGAGTTCGACGAACTCACACTCAAAGGCTTTGTGAAATTGAATCACGTCGTCGTAGTGACATGGAAGTTGGAACGAGGCAATCAATGAGTGAGAGAAGGACCCAGACATTACCAATATGGAGGTCCGGAAGCCCGAACGTAACGACTGAAACGAGAAGTGAGACGCGAAGTATAACTCGAAGCGAAACTTTGCCTGGAAGAAGACGACAAATTGAGATTGAGATTGGAATTGGGGAGTCGAATGATGAAAAACGAATGAAGATGACAGGAGGAGGAGCAGTAAGACGTACTCAATCGGAACATTTATCCGAACGATTAACTCAATCAGAGATTAATCGACGACTTGAAATGGAGAGAGAGACACAATTGAGACGGACCGTGAATGATAGACGTACACCACCGTTACGTCCATGGAGGAGCGGAAGGCCTGAGACATGGACAGAGATACGAAATGAAACTCGAAGTTCAACGTTGCCTAGAAGAGGAAGACAGCCAGATATTGAAAATGAAGAACGGATCAAGCTGGAGACTCAAACCGGAGCAAGACGACGCACTCAATCAGAAAAGGTAATTTCGGGACGAACTGAAATAAACAACTCGAGAACATGCCAGGCAGAAATAGAGATTGGACCATCGGGGGTCGAAATTGAACGATCGGGGGTCGAAATTGAACGATCGGGAATCGAGATTGAAATCGGGACCACTGAGTCATTAAGACGTACTAAGTCAGAACGAACAACTGAATCAGAACGACGGCAAGAAATCGAAATAGAAAAAGAATCGGGAACAAGACAAAGGGAGACCGAGAAGAGAATTGAAATATCACGTGCAGGAACGATCGAGGAGACCAAGGTAGAAAGTGGCGGAGAAGATTCGTTGAGTACTAAGAGGCAATTGGAGACAGAAACGGAGGCGGAAACACGAACTGTCCGACGTACTCGATCAGAAACAAGAAGTGAGTCAGAAAGACGAACTCAGTCAGAAACACGGCGACGAATCGAAACGGAGAGAGAACTGGCAACAAGGCGAACTCAAATAGTGACGGAAAGACGAATTGAAATATCACCTGAATCATCACCTGAAAGGAGGACTGGAAGTGCTGAAGAAATACGAACCGGAACTAGTCATGCAGGAAGGACCGAGGGGCGACTGGAGACAGAGACAAAGGTAGAAAGTGGTGGAGAAGAATCGTTGAGTACTAAGAGGCAATTGGAGACAGAAACGAATGCGGAAACACGAACTGTCCGACGTACTCGATCAGAGACAAGAAGAGAGTCAGAAAGACGAACTCAGTCAGAAACACGGCGACGAATCGAAACGGAGAGAGAACTGGCAACAAGGCGAACTCAAATAGTGACGGAAAGACGAATTGAAATATCACCTGAATCATCACCTGAAAGGAGGACTGGAAGTGCTGAAGAAATACGAACCGGAACTAGTCATGCAGGAAGGACCGAGGGGCGACTGGAGACAGAGATAAAGGTTCTAAACGGAGAAGAGTCGGTGAGCACTAGGAGGCGATTGGAGACAGAGACAGAGACAGAACAAAAAGTGACTGAAAGGCGAACTCGTTCGGATACTCGTCGTCGAGCCGAGTTGCTAAGAGAGACAGGAGCGCGACGATCAATGATGGGGAGGCAAACGGAAGTAAGGGGACTTAGACGGACTAAATCGGAAACCCGAAAATCACCCCTGATCAGAACACGACAACTCAGACGTACTAGATCAGACGTTCGTAAACGAGCTGAAAATTTAAGGG
>NW_011645819.1:66084-74854 GCF_000223845.1 Gregarina niphandrodes | reverse complement strand
GGTAGAATCTCCACGAATCATCACGGTGTAGAGCAGGAGCGAAGTTCTGCACTTTGGACTGTGTTCTCGCAAAGCACGCCGTGATGCCCTGCACGGTGAAGACTCTCCTGAACAGCCGGAAGTTCTGCATGTCTACAACGTTCGACTGCCGTAACAGTGTGGCGGCCTCATCGCAGAGTACAAGAACATATCTGACACGGAAGCGTCTTTTGAATTCGGTAACTGCCATTTCAAGTTGCTCGGATGCGGCTTCGGGGGATATAGGTGTTAACGGCGATTCTACCTTGTACTGAGGTGACCAGCTATGCACCTGATACTGAAACCATTCCTCCGGCGAAAGACCAAAAATCCGCTCATCCGTGCTCGCTTCCGCCAGCATATCCGCAAGACACATCCTCAGATGCGCAACAATCAAGTCAGCTGTTGCATCGGTCATTGACGTGTTTAGGATTGACAACAGCGCTCTGCAATTGTTGGTTTTCCCCAGCCGCTGGACTGCGCCCACAGAGGTGCTCGCCACGTCCTCAGCCGCCTGGCCCAATATGCCTACGTCGGGGGAGGGTCGCTTCTGAAAGCGCCTCGGCGGTGTCCACCACAAAAGCTCGGCGTGTGAAAGAAAACTTCAACTCGCTGGCGTGTCGAGACACAGCAGGTCAATGACGCACCGGCGATGTATCCCCTGTAGTATCGCAAGGGCGCAACCGATTCAAGGACGCAAGACAGCGTGTTCTGTGCTACCGAAAAACTACCAAAGTTCTTTGGGGAGGCCTGGGGGTTTTAGCAGTAAGGGGCGACATGCCAGGCATGCCGCTAGAATGTGATTGGCCACTGCATGTGATTGAGTCATTGATTTACAGCCGGTAAAAATGTGGAGTTCATGGGTGCGGACTCCACCCCCCGCCGTCTCCATAGGGGGTCGCGTCCAGAGATGGTTGCTTCTTCATCTCCTCGGGCTCTTCTTTCCCATTCTTCCTTGGCTGCACCAAAAGCTTTTTTAGAAATCTCCTGAACGGGTGATTTCGTCGCCCTTTTCGACCCGACTGCGCTAGACCCGAGCGTCTTTGCCCCATCTTCGACTACTGTCGGCCTTAGCCTACTGTCGGGACTGATCCATCCCCAACACTACGGCAAGGCTGATACATCCCCCAATCCTAATAGGAATCTCTCCGGCGAGGCCGCAGGCTAGGTGGGTAAATAATTGGCGAATGCGAGGGAAGGTAGGCGGTTCGCCAAGTTTCTGGCACTTCTTTTGTTGGATGGCTGTGGGAGGAGGAACCTGCATGGCAGGAACCTCCTCCGTGAAAGAAGACTCCGTGAAAGAAGACTCCCCCCTCTTGGGCGTGAAAGAAGACTCCCCCCTCTTGGGCGTGAAAGAAGACTCCCCCCTCTTGGGCGTGAAGGAAGACTCCCCCCTCCTGGGCGGGAAGGAAGACTCCCCCCCCGTGAGCCAGGCGATGCCGTTAAGTCGGTTCATGCGTCAGATACTTCCCGTTGGGTTGACGGCTTTGGCGATAGGTGTGACAAGGCCATTGTTCGATTCGTCGAGTGCGCAAGCGGAGGAGCGGCTGGAGGTATTGTGCAGACGGCCGTCGCAGGGCTTGGTGGAGAAGGTGACGTTGGCGGACCTGGCGGAGTGTCGGTTGGATTACGTTGAGTGCGCGGCGGTAATTGGATTATTTTGTACACATGTGTTCGGGACATTGACGGAGGAGAGTTGCCGGTCTCTGCTGAAGAAGCAGGGCGTGCTGAAGACACTGGGGGTTGAGAAGCTCCCCAGAACGAGCTACAAACGCCTCGTGGAGGTCTGGATCGGTGGCTGTTTGCTCTTACAGGCCGGCATAACCATCGACCGGCTAGCGGACTTTTGCGCGTACGAACTCGAGTACCGTCCGGCCCAGGCACACAATGGTTGCCCGTGCGAATGCTTCCGAAAGATACCTCTCACGCGACGGAACTACGAGACGCGTAAAGGCCGGCGCAATCACGGCCCCCATGTGCACGACGAGTTTCTCGAAGTCCCGCAAAACCTCGTGGGTAACCGGGCGGAAATCGCCGCACTCCTCGCCAGCCTCAATCAAAGAATCACATTCGCTGGTTTCCTTCGACAGGTCTTCCCTGACGGTCAGGTCCGGATGCTTAGGACCCTTAGCAAACTGAAACTCGAACGAGCACCCAAACGCAATCGACATAGCCCTAGTGTGACCGTAACACCCGCCCCACCCCCTAGTGTGGCCGCCCCGCCCCCTAGTGCTACCGCAACGCCCGCCCCACCCCCTCCTATTCCCTTGACCCAGTCGCTTACTGATTTGGCTCAATCGCAAACGTTCATACCCCTAACGCCGTGCAACGCCTACTGGGTTGGCATGGCAGGCGTGCTCCAGGCCCTCGACTTCTCCCCCGAACAGCTCGCGGAATTCCTACTGGCCTTCCGACCTTGCGACCGCGTACAGGAGGCTGTTTCGAGCCATCTGTGGCCTGTTTCCATGCCCATTGCTTCGGCACAGTGGGTCTTGGCTGATCCCGCTTCGCTATCGCCGGAACACCAAAGACAAATTCTTGCCAGCTGGCTGCAACGCCCAGACCCACCACCTTAAGACTCGTCCCAGTACACCGATCGGTGAGGCATACGCCTGTGAAACACGCTGACCGGGTGAGTCATTTTTTGCGGAGACGTGGGGTGGTTCCCCGGTGCGCACATCTACTCAATGTCTCACATAGTGTTGCCAAAAAACAAACAGCGTTCACACGTCGTCAAGCACTGTCGTCAAGCACCGTCGTCAAGCACCGTCGTCAATCACCGTCGTCAAGCACCGTCGTCAAGCACTGACGTCAAGCGCCGGCGTCAAGCGCCGGCGTCGAGCATGCCTAGTTGCTCGTTGATGAAGCCCGCTTTGAAGCATTGGTGTTGCGAGTGCCAGAAGTGGTACGTGGTATGGTGGGCGATGGGGTTTCCTTTGAGGAAGTCCTTGCGGATGGTCACGAGGTTGGTAGAAAGGGTGGCGGTGTCTTGGAGATAATAGGAGTCAACGTGTGCAGTGTAGCGTTCATCCTGGGGGAATTCACCTTCGGGGTCCACGTCTGGACCTCCCTTGGTTCGTTGGATGCCGGGGCAGTGGCCGTCGGGGATGACTGGCGAGCCGCTCAGCAGAGTTTTCCAGGTCCGCATCGGTTGAGTGCCATTGCGGTCGTAGCGGAATCGTCGCCAGGCAACCAGCCGCTCGTAAGCATCGTCGTCCGCCAACGTCAGGTTCTTGTGTGGGTGATACCAGGCGTCATACTCCGAAAACTTCTCGATATAAGCGGCCAAACTCTGCATTCGCTGCGGATGCATCACATACGCCCCGTCCCAGAAACTCAACCACGAAAAGTTCGCCCATGCGGCAGCCAGATTCAGCGACCCCGCCGATTCTAAAGAAGACTCCGCATCCCCCGCCGTCAACGACTCTTCAGACACCATGTACCACTTCACCTTCGGAATGGACGCGATTCGCTCCGCTGGGCGCAGCACAACTGGGCCCGTCACCGCCTCTGTGGCCAGCGTCGTGCTAGTCTCGGTGGCGTCCATCACCGCGGACGGCTCGGGGGCCATCATCGTGGTAGTCTCGGTGGCGGCAAGTTTTCTGGTAGCCTTAGTGTCGACAGCCTTAGAGCCGACAGCCTTAGAGCCGACAGCCTTAGTGTCGACAGCCTTAGTGTCGACAGCCTCAGTGTCGACAGCCTTAGTGTCGACAGCCTCAGTGTCGACAGCCTTAGTGTCGACAGCCTTAGGGTCGACAGCCTCAGTGTCGACAGCCTTAGTGTCGACAGCCTTAGTGTCGACAGCCTCAGTGTCGACAGCCTCAGTGTCGACAGCCTTCTCGGTCTTTTGCTTCGCAGCTTTGGTTTCAGTGGCAGCCGGTGGTGGAGCCCTTTGGACGTGGTCGAAGTCGATGACGGTCTCATCGGGCATGAGGGCAGCGGCTTTGGGTTCAGCCGCCGCGCGTGCGCGTTCATGGCCGAGGCGGTCCCAGAGCCTTATTTGTGCGCGAGGCAGTTCGCAAAGACGGTAGCTGTGCGGTGCGGGGCAAGGCACGGGCACGCGTGTGTTCACCTCTAGGTTAGTGGTGTATAAACTACTTGCCGTCGTGTCCAATATAAGAGCGTCACGATTGCCAGATCGCGCCTCAAACAAAATTAGTGTCTCACTCGGCATCTCCACCTGGTCGGCCACGTCTTGCAACAAACGGCCCACAGCCACCAGCCCTCTCCATCCAAAACTCAGCACCAGCGTTACTGGCGCCGAAACCATTCGTTTTTGCCCCGAAAATACCCCCTCCCAGCTCTGGCCCGCTTGCCCCCAGCTCTGGCCCGCTTGCCCCCAGCTCATGCCCGCTTGCCCCCAGCTCATGCCCGCTTGCCTCACAGCTCTGCCCCCCACCCCCGCAGTTCTTGCCCCACCCGCCTCCACAGGTGTCCGAAAAAATCCGGTTGTGGGATGAGTGAGGAGAAGAAGAAGAGCGGGTTCTCGACGTCGGTGGCACCGGTGGGTGTGTTGATGAACCCGTTGCCGTTGGACCAGGCGAGCAAGCACGCGCGGAAGGTATACATTGGTAACTTGCCGCCGAGTGTAACGCAAGAGATAATCATTGCGCAGTTCTTCAATCACACACTATCGGCTCTGCTACCGAACAAGCCGTTGGGCGACTCTATAATTGGGACGTACATAAACACGACGAAGCGATTTGCATTCATAGAGAACAGGTCGATTGAGGAGACGACTTTTACGTTAACATTGGATGGGATCATGATGGAAGGTTATGCACTCAAGTTGCGACGGCCGCAAGACTACAATGCGGCCTTGGCACGTCAGCAACTAGCGGTGGAGATGGAGTTAAAGGGCGGTATCAGTGCCTTGCGGGGTGCGGCGTGTTTGAGTAGCAACCAGGCCCGGACGAGCATCGTCTCCACCTCCGTCGACGACGGACCGAACAAGGTGTTTATTGGCGGGTTGCCACACCATATGATGGAATTCGAGGTTAAGGAATTGCTCTCCACCTTCGGCGCCTTGAAAGCTTTTCATCTCGTTAAGGACCGGGAAGCCGACCGCTCCAAGGGGTATGCCTTCTGCGAATGGCGAGACCCCAGTGTCACGGACGCCGCCTGCGAACAACTTAATGGAACCAAGGTCGGTGACCGCTACCTCAACGTACGACGTGCAGTGGGCCACTCCGGTCGACCGCCCATAGACACCACCACCGGTCTCCCCATGCTCGGTCCCGGCGACCGTCCAGAAGCCATCGCTGACGACCCCTCCGGCGCCGCCGCTGCCGGAGGCGCCGCACCCGGCGACGCTGTTACCGTGGCGGTGCCATGGAGTCAGCTAAGCTTGCCGCGTGTTGCGCTGTGGCTGAATGGACAGACACCGGCTGCATCTCGTTGTCTCGCGGTCGCTCGCGCGAACGATAAAGAACACCTCAGTGCCGACCAGTGGGCACGACTCGTTGTGCACGTCAAAAAGACAGGCAATCAGGTCGGCTTCGTGCGCAGCTGTCGCTTCCACGCCGGCGAAGGCGGTCGAGTCCTGGCGGAGTTCAGCACCGCCGTCGAAGCACACGCCGCGTGCGACCTCCTCCACCAACAGGCTATTGAAGGCACCACTCTCACGGCACACCCCGTCCCTCTACCCCCAGACACTCAGGAAGCCAGCTTCGCCAGACTCAAGTCTGACATCGACCGATCTGCAGCCATGACACCTGACGCCCGATTAGTCTACTACCAACACGAACAAAAACTCCGCCTCCAAAAACTCCCCCAAGCCTAGCTAGAGACTCCAAGCCCGCTCGGCCAACGTGTAACCGTAGGGGGCGCCCACGGGGTTTATTTTTTCCTGGAGACGCCTGCCTGTCACATCGGTGGTATAACACATGTCCCATCTCCCCGCCAAAGGCCATACAGTTGAAATACTTACCACCTCAAGCTAAGACTCACCTCAAGCTAAGACTCGCCATTTCAGAAGGGATGCAATCAGTCACCCAGAAGGGCTACAAAAAATACACATCTTAACAAGTCCAACTATCCAAGGCAATCCGTAGTAAAAGGCGACGAATTGATACTCTGATAGATGTGGGACAAAGATACCAAAAAAACCAGAGAAGGTTTTTGGGGCAGAGACGTTTTGTCTCCGACTCGCACACGCCTCACCAGACAGCGGCTTGGACGAGTGTGTGTTGCACGCACGCGTGTGCGGAGGGAAACGTTCGCGACAGAATGATGGCATATTGGCAGTCCGCGGCTGGACAGAGGTTGGAGTCGGCTGTAGGGAGCGACCATTATTATGGCGGTAAATGGAGTAGAGGAAATAATTACTTCTAGTTTCATTGATGCTGAAGATAGCCTAGGCCCGTTAATTGCTGGGTGCACAACTGTTAAGGAGCTACTAGATAAAGTTCGCTGGGAGACGCTACCCCAAGACGTTTATATTTGGGTGTGCTACGTGCTCAGGTCCAATGTGAATGACAAGACGCAACCCGTAAGGGCAAGGGCGGACCCCCCTTTGGGGGTAGACCCCGAAAGGGCAGAGCCTCCTTTGGGGTTAGACCCCGAAAGGGCTGAGCCCCCCCACTCTTCGGGCTGGAATAGCACATTGCCGGCGTACTTGGTCGCCGAGCTGAAAGGCATTCTGGTGGAGGAGTGGCCGCTGACGGAGCGGAGTTCGGTGATCGGACAGTGTCTGGCGGCGATCACGGCGGTCTACCTCGCGCGATTCCGCACGCGGGGGAGTGCACCAACTGCGGCGGCGACAGATGCGTTCGAAACCGTGAGTTATTGTGTCGACTTTTGCACGGTCGCCGATGCGGCGTTGCTGAGCGCGCTCCTTTGGCGCACGGCGGACGTTTGGCGTGAATTACTCCATGACGGCGACGCCGCGATGCAGGCCTTCCTTGCAGACCCCGCCATCGCCGAAGACAAAAAACTCAAATTCACGCAGCGACTCGTCCCCGGCCGCGCCATGTGCATCTCCGTCTCCAACGCCCTCCTCGCCGCCCTCAGCGCAGACGACCAATGGCTCGCCTACGCCGCCCGTATTCGCATGTTCCCCTACGCCGTCCTCCCGCCCTCCTTCGAAGGCAGTAAGCACACACCCACTCACTCGGCCAGCTACTGGTCGGTAACCCAGTCCGTCGGTCCGTCGGTAACAAACCCAGCCGGTCGGTAAAACACACGGGTGTGTGTGCACACACACGTGTGCTGAGAAAATGTTCATTTGATAGTTTCATGTCGGCACCGAGGCGCGGGTGCGTGCAATAAGGACTTTCCCACGGGCGTGGCAAGTGTTGAGACGGAACGGGCCGTGTTGGCGGCGTGGGACCGTGCGGTGGAGTTTCGGCAGCGGCTGCAATTGGGTGCGCCTGCACACTTGACGGCTGCGGACTACGTGTTGTTCCTACGCGTGCATCGTTTTCTACAGGACCCGGCGGAGTACTTGACTGTGTGTTTGGGGGGTACTCTGTCGGTCAGGATGGAAATCTTGGCGGGCGGCACACGTTCGGTATCCGGTCGTGCTTCCGGGTCCGCCGGCGGCGGCGCAGTTGGAAAGGCGGCGGTGGTGGAGGAGGTGCTAGAAGAAGGCGAGACGGTAGACGAGCGACTGGACTGTTTGGTGGGGCGGTTGCGGGAGGTGGAGCAGTTCGGGCAGTTTCTGGAGCGGTGTTGCACGGCAGCGGGAAAGCGGAAGCATCGCGTGCCAAATCATGCAGTGCAGCTGCTGACGGCAGTTCATGTGAGTCCATTGGCATTCATTGAGACCTTTGCGACGGTGCCGCAATATGCTTCTGTAATCGCCGCACACGTGTTGGTTGCGCTGCGTATCGCTTTCCAGTGGGTCGCCGGAGCGGACGAGCAAGGCTTGTTGGCTAACTGGGCGGCGAACATCAGCATCCATGTCCTCGCCGCCTACAAGAAGGCACAACAGGCCCTGGTTGTCTGTCTTAGCCATGAGCTTTTGAACGAATGTCATGAGATTCTCGGCCTCGAACTGCAAACAGGCTACCCCTCCAGTAACCAAACTGGCAACCTACCCGAAGCCCCCCCCAACCACCGCAGTTACGACCATACCGTCCCCGACCCGGGGGCTCTTGCAGCCCAAAACACAACTGAAAACACAGGACAGGACGCATGTGAACGTGCGGTCATTGCCGGACTTGGCCGCTTCACCGCCATAGCGAAGACGGGACATGAACAACTCCGCAGACTTCTGATGACGCCGACCGATCTCTCCGCCTGGCGGGACGACGCCTACCTCGAAACACCCCTGCCCGACGACTACCACACCTTCAGCCACGCCCAACAGCTCCAACAACGTTGGACTGATGTCCTCGAGAAAAAGAAAATCGACGAAGATCCCGAAACCGAAGTCGAACCTTCCGAACGTCATCTTGCCCAAGATCGCAACCTCTGGCGGGGCCTTCGAACCGCCAAAAACGCCGGCCTCATTCCCACCCGAGTCTTCGGCAAAGAGGAAGGACTCATCGGCTACTTCAGCTAGACCCCCCCCCCCCCCTTTGGAAGGTCTGACGACGACGGGCCCGACGATGACCGGCCCGACGACGACCGGCCCGACGACGACCGGCCCGACGACGACCGGCGATCCGGGAATTGGGAATTATCAAAAGTCGGGAACGCGTCGTCACGTTCTGCTGATAGCATTCCGAGTGGTTACGTCGCATCGTTTCCACGATTGTCTCGTTGTCTGCTGAGTTCTGTGTTGATCTGTTACCCAAATGTTCCCGAA
>NW_011645819.1:65025-66064 GCF_000223845.1 Gregarina niphandrodes | reverse complement strand
GGGCCCGACGACGACGGGCCCGACGATGACCGGCCCGACGATGACCGGCCCGACGACGACCGGCCCGACGACGACCGGCCCGACGACGACCGGCGATACCGGGAAGTTGGGAATTATACAAAGTCGGGAACGCGTCGTCACGTTCTGCTGATAGCATTCCGAGTGGTTACGTCGCATCGTTTCCACGATTGTCTCGTTGTCTGCTGAGTTCTGTGTTGATCTGTTACCCAAATGTTCCCGAATATTCGGCAACGGTGTTAAGAAGTTTCACCTGAGTGTGCACGCTTGTTGTAGTTATAGACTATACTCAGGAAGGCAGCACGAAACAGATGTTTCGAATTATGTCCATGATTGGCGTCCGTTATCCGGGGGGTCGAGACTACCAGTATCTCCCGGTCCCTCGGACCGGCAACTTAGCTTCTGGGTCTAGCTTGTAGCACTAAAGTCTTTCGGAAAATATCCCCGTTAGAAAACTTCATAACGCCATAATCTGGGCGCTTGCCCATGGCGTTGCTGCCCTTAATCGACTCGTTGGTAGCCTGTGAGGCCGCGGCACGTTGTCGTCCTGCCCCCACGGGGCTTAAGAAGTACCATCAATCCGATTACTTCCTGCTCATCGTGAGCATGCTCATCGTGAGCATGCTCATCGTGAGCATGATTTGATGGCAAATAAACCATCATTCTTCTTCTTGGTCAACTGAGAGGTCATTCATATCAGCAAGGTTCATATCAGTAAGGTTCGAGCTCTGCAGTAATAACCAGGTGGTGGCATTGTCAATGGCTCGGCGATTCTTCTGTAGCTTGTTTCGATAGTGGTTCGAGGGGCCTGCGCGGTGCCTTCTTCTGAGGGCAACTCCTCCGGCCTTGACCGCCTCCTTCCTCCCATTCGATACCGTCCGGTAAATCCTCCGGCCTTGACCGCCTCCTTCCTCCCATTCGATACCGTCCGGTAAATCCTCCGGCCTTGACCGCCTCCTTCCTACCCATTCGATACCGGTCCGGTAAATCCTACCGGCCTTGACCGCCTCCTTACCTACCC
>NW_011645819.1:62347-65005 GCF_000223845.1 Gregarina niphandrodes | reverse complement strand
CAAGGTTCATATCAGTAAGGTTCGAGCTCTGCAGTAATAACCAGGTGGTGGCATTGTCAATGGCTCGGCGATTCTTCTGTAGCTTGTTTCGATAGTGGTTCGAGGGGCCTGCGCGGTGCCTTCTTCTGAGGGCAACTCCTCCGGCCTTGACCGCCTCCTTCCTCCCATTCGATACCGTCCGGTAAATCCTCCGGCCTTGACCGCCTCCTTCCTCCCATTCGATACCGTCCGGTAAATCCTCCGGCCTTGACCGCCTCCTTCCTCCCATTCGATACCGTCCGGTAAATCCTCCGGCCTTGACCGCCTCCTTCCTCCCATTCGATACCGTCCGGTAAACACAAGTTTAAAGCCGATATTCATGACGACGATTGGCCTGTCAACGACCACTCTCAGGACCAAAAAGTCGGAGGAAATGGGCCGGGCGGACTAAATGAGCCAAGCAAAATGGATTAAGGAGCCCGGGACGTGGGGGATTATAAAAAGTCGGATGGGAAACGCAAATAGCAGCGTCGTCACGTCGTCAAATCAGCAGAGGAATGATATCCTGATTGCGATGACTGCCATTGCGGGTGCCACGTTGTTGTTGCTCGGCTGCTTCGTGGCCGGTGCAGCGATCGTCCATAGTCGGACGCGTCGTCTGCGCGAAGAGCAAGAACACAAGACCAAGATGGCTCTCGCGAAACTCAGCAGACCACGACCCATGATCGCTCCCGCAGACCATCTCGTCCTCTCCCCAGACGCCACAGCCGTTCCAATAAACTACACCGACTGACCGACCGCGTGACAGGACCGCGAAACCAAAGAAGACCCCGGACGAGACAGCCGCAATATTTAGCGCTGCGTCCTTGTAAGTCATGCAGTGGCCGTTCTCAGCCAGTCAGTCAGCGTAATCGGCGGAGACTTGTCTCTGGATGGTGGTTTGCACGAGAACAAGTATCAATAACAAGCTGCGTCTGATAGACCCACATGGCAGTAGAGCCCTCCCATTTGAAGGAGATAAGCGCCGTGGTAAGGTGGGTGCTTTTTCTGATAAAACCGAGCCGACAGATTGGCTTTAAATTCCAAGGTGTGTTCATGGAGCGGACAGTCGGCTCGCTCTTAAGTTTGCCCGCTGCGTGTGGTCCGCAACCGGGTGCTCGGCGGCCGTCGCAGCCTGCGCCTTTCGGGCGCACGAGTGTGTCTAGCAACACGAGTTTGTTCGAGCGTGCGAACGCGGCGCCTCGTCGGGGCGCGCATACGGGTTGGCTAGCAGGTGTCGAGACGCTGCCGGCCTCAACCTGGGCGGAACCCAAGTGGGCGGAGAGGTGGCAAGTGCGCGAGACAGTCACCAGTCCGGGGGCCAAACTACACGACGGCCTCCGAGTCGTTACCCGCACCGGCTCTCTCACTAACTGTCTGACCAATGGTCTGACCAATAACTGCGGGCTAGCTACGGGAGGCCTAACTACCGGCGGCCTAGCGGCCAACAGCCTAGCTACGGGTGCCCTCATCCACCCACCGGGCCACGGTTCCGGTCCCGGTCCGGGCGGCTCCAGCCCCAGTTCCCCGCCCGGTCCACGAAAGTCGGTAACCACGGTTACTTCGACCACGCTCACTGCCATGGGCGGCGGTCTCGCGGGGTCTGGAGTCGGAGTCGGCTCTGGAACCGCGGCAGTCGGGTCTGGGGTCGGCGGCCGGGCCGTCATTTCCGGGCCGCTCAGACTTGACCGCATGGACGGCTACAGCCTGCCTAGCGCCCCGTCCGGGGCCCCGCCTGGTCTGCTATCGCACACCAGTGTCCAGACCCGGAACGGAGGACAGCCATTGGCCGTGCAAGCTCTGGGCGCACAACCGCTCGGTATCCAAACTGCGCCTGCAGGCGAAACGGCGACTAAGACGGACGAGATCCGCAGAGAAGAACGGCGCATGGAAGGACGGCGCCCCTCCTCAATTAGCAGCGACCAGGCGCGGATGCTCGAGACATCCTACCTCGAGACCGCGTCCCCAACTGCACAGGTCAGTCGCCACTCCTCCACGGGCCATGTGCCGTCCACGAGTCATGCGCCGTCTACGGGTCATTTGCCGTCCACGAGTCATGCGCCGTCTACGGGTCATGTGCCGTCCACGAGTCATGCGCCGTCTACGGGTCATGTGCCGTCCACGAGTCATGCGCCGTCTACTGGTCATACGGCCACGAGCCATACGGGGCTGGCGTCACACTCCAGTGAGCATGCGGCAGCCCAGCAAGGGCCGACCAGGTTCTTGGAAGAAAAGCGATTGTATGAAGAGAACCTGTACGAAAGACTGCACGAAGAGAGACAGCAGGAAGAGCGGCAGCGCGTAGAGGAGCTGCAGCGCGCAGAAGAACGGCAGCGCGCAGAAGAACGGCAGCGCGCAGAGGAGTTTTACTCTCCGGAACCGCGACGAGTAGAGGAGTGGTTCGAAACCGCGCGACGGGAGCAGCAGCGGCGTGCCGAGCTCATGACTGCGCCTGGACGGGTTTCGGTTTCGAGTCACCCGGGGTCTGGTCACTCGGTGTCTGGTCACCCAGGACCGACCCACTCGGGGTCTGGTCACCCAGGGCCGACGCACTCGGGGTCTGGTCACCCAGGACCTACCCACTCGGGGTCTGGTCACCCAGGGCCGACGCACTCGGGGTCTGGTCACCCAGGACCTACC
>NW_011645819.1:58599-62327 GCF_000223845.1 Gregarina niphandrodes | reverse complement strand
CACTCGGGGTCTGGTCACCCAGGGCCGACCCACTCGGGGTCTGGTCACCCAGGGCCGACCCACTCGGGGTCTGGTCACCCAGGGTCGGGGTTGCTAAGTTCTAGCGTAGGGACAGCGTTCGATTCACTGTCTCCTTTCTCTCGAGCGGGTGACACTGGAGTACTCCAGGACTCAATGTCAGTTCTGCAGGGTGTGGAGTTAGACTCGAGACCATTCCAGCAGTATTATGTTGCGGAGCTCCCCTGCGACATGGCGAAGCCTGGGAGTGCATCGCAACACACAGGTATGCCCCCGCCACACTGCGGTTCGGAACATATAGGTACGTGGCAACCGCAGTCAATGACGACGTCTCAATCGACGGCGAGTTTGCAATCGACGGTGACCCTGAAGTCGCTCCCGGCCTCTCAGGCGACAACGACCGGGCTAGCCATGACGACCGGGCAAGTCACAATCAACGGGCAGGCAACGACGACCTCGCAGCACAATGCCCAAGAGGGGTATTTGTCAGGTATGGAGTCGGCAATCACGCAGTCGGCAAGTACGCAGTCGGCAGACCCACCGGCCCCCGCCCCCGGACTTGTCATGCAGACCCCGTCCCCCTCACAGAGGGAAGCAATGGGGGTTGACAAGTTGGCCGTGACCTGTCCCCCGCAGTTGCAGCGGTCGGGCGAGACGGAGCAACAAACCGCGGTGCAGGAACAGAAGCCGGCGCAAAACGTGACGGTGCAAAGTACGGTGCTGGAGGAGAATGGGGCGTTGAAGAATGCGGCGGTGGGGAATGAGAGCATGACGGACCAGGCCAAGTTCGGTCCGATGGCTCGTGGGAACAAGCGGGAGGTGCTTCGGAGTTTGTCACCGGATCTCGATCTGGCCTTGCTGGTTCGGTTAGAGCCTGAGATCTACGTGGCGCTACAGTGCGATTCGCACGACTCCAAGCTACTCCTGCGGCGCCGGTCCGATGCCTTTGTCCAAGCCCATGGACTCAACCCCGTGGTGGCCAGTGGCTTGGTGAAAAAGTGTCTGATTATGATGCGGAAAAAAGACACTCTCTCGGAAAAGAAAATGCTCGGTACCGTCCGACTCAAGTCTACAGCACTGCTCCAGTACTGCGTCGTAGACATCATATCCCTTTTTTAACTTTACCACCTCCCTTGTACAATGAGAGGATCAGCACTATCCACAGCCGCGAGACCGGGCTGTCGCAATAGGGTCGGCGGAGATCTGAGAATCTTTTTGTTTGTGGTCGGAGCAAGATCTCTGTGGTCGAGCTTGGAAGAAGAGGTGGAAGCAGATTGTTGGTCGGCCGGGCGGGAAAAAAAGCGCCTCCGTGTGTGCGCCGGCGGCAGCTGGTGACTTCGGAAATTAAGCATAGTTGGTGACTTCAGGGGTGGGCTCTTTAGGTTTGCCAATGCCGGAAAGCACGTCGTCTACGCGGATGAGCATGGCGGCGCATTCGATGGCAGTTTTGATCATTTGTGTTTTCACTCTATAGGTATCCCAGATACCTTTGGCGGTGACGTCGACGATTTCACCAGTGACTCCGTCTATGCCGCTGGTATCGGGGGCGGCTCTGAGTTTGGCGATGGTGGTGACGACATCGACGCCAGCGTTTTGAGCGAGGATGCGGGGGATGACGTCGAAGGCTTCGGCGACAGCGCGCATACCCCATTGTTCGAGGCCGCCAAGTCGTTTGGCGGCTTCGTGTAGTCGTTTAGCACAGATCATGTCGCAAGCGCCGCCACCGGGAAGCAGTTTGCCTTCGAGGAAGATGTTACGCGCAACAGCGAGAGCGTCATGCAAGTTCCGTTCGATTTCGTTCAGCGAGTCTTTGCTGCCGCCACGGAGCAGAATAGTGCAGGCGCGCGGCTCCGCACAGTCAGTCAAGAAGGTCCAGTAGTCATCATCGATTTTCTTGACCTCAAACAGCCCGCATTTCGTACCCACATCCCGCTCCGTTAGTTCTTCGCAACGATTTACGATCGTGGCTCCAGTTACTCTAGCCAAACGATTCTGGTCCGTCTTTTTGGCTCTGCGCACCACAGAGATGTTCTGCTTCATCAAAAAGTGTGCGGCTAAATCCGACACACCCTTTTCAGTTATCACCAAATTACAACCCGTGGCCGCAATGCAATCGCACATCTTCCGCACTTCTTCCTCTTCCTGTAGCAACAGTTTCTCGAACTCTTCTTCTTGTGTTATTTCCACATTCGTCATGGACTCGCCCTTTTTATATTCAAGTGGACAATCGAGCAACACAATTTTCGGATCTTGGATGCGCCGTTTCATCCTTGCATGTGTCACATCCTTCTCAATCGCTATACCCTTGACCAACTGGCAGTCCTCTATTGAGCCGCCCGGCACCTTTTCGATGCGCGCATATCGCTTCGTGTCCACTTCACGCTTACCATTGGGGAGAGTCTCCTGAACGATCTGCGCCGCTTCCAATGCTAGCCCAGTGATCTTGGCGCCCCATTGCGCACTAAACTTGGTCCCCATGCACGAACCCACTACCTCCCGCAACTTGGTTGCGTCCTCCAGGTCAATATCCGTCGCAATCTCTTCTAGCACCTTGAGGGCCTCCGTCAATGCCGCAAAGTATCCTTTTACCACCAATGTCGGGTGGATCTGCATCCCCAACAGCTTCTCACTACGCGCCAAAATCTCGCCAGTCAAAATCACCACCGACGTCGTACCGTCACCCACCTCCTCGTCCTGCGCCCGCGACAATTCAATCAAAGACTTGGCCGCTGGGTGAGTCACGTCGATCTCACGCAAAATCGCGTTACCGTCATTCGTTATCACCACTCCACCCAACGGGTCCAACAACAACTTCAACATCGACTTCGGCCCCAATGTCGACCGGACCACCGAAGACACCGCTGCCGCCGCCTACAACACAATATCTGTGTTTAGCGTACGTGTGTCTAGCTTCGAGCACACGTGTGTGCGCACGTGTTTTGCTTCGAGCACCCCTTGTGTACATTTCTGTGACCGGACTTACCTGTATGTTGGCTATTTGCGTTTGCCTTCCGTGCTCCCTTTGGACATTCTGCTGCAGGACGAACACGGGCTGACCACCGCCGAACATGGTTTGTAAAATTTAAAAAAGCTTCGCGGGAGTCCGTCGGGAAGGGGTTCTATCGAACCGGTTGGTAATAACACGTGCGTCCTTGGTTTCCTTGTGAGGACTAAACTCGAGCAGATCGCTGGGACGGTGACCGCTACCACTGCGACCAGAGCAATAGGTGCGCACGCCGTCACAAATACGGGCCCACACGATGGGATTGTCTCTGCGGCAATAAACCATAATACAGCGACGCTCCCATTCGAGGGGGTATTTGCGCCATTCCGCCTCCGGTAATGAGCAATAAATGTCCCGACTGTTGTGGTAAAATGACACAGACTTCCATGGGTTACCCAACGGTGCCCCATGGTGGGTCTTCACTCTGTATAGAACAATATCCTCCAGCTCCACGCCGCTGCAACAAGCCACTATATCTTCCTCCGTAATTACCGATAAATCCACTGCATTACTCTTGGGCGAAATCACCCCCGTGTATGTATACAACTGCCGCCGCTCGATCCGCTCTATCAGCTGACCGGCCTCCAAATAACACCCATAATGCACCTCCGACAACTCGACGGCTCGAGCGTTCAACCGCCTCAAACAATTAAACCACTGCACGGAAGATATCAACTACTGCCGCCGTCTAAGGGGAATGGGGGGG
>NW_011645819.1:13648-58437 GCF_000223845.1 Gregarina niphandrodes | reverse complement strand
GGGGGGAGGTGAAATCGTGAAGCAGCGGGTGCGTTGTTGAAATAGGTGAGATTGCGCGCAGCACACACGTGTGCGGATGCAAGTATTTTTTACCTCCAGGAGAACTCCGTCCGAGAGGTTCAAGAAATCTTCAACATTGAAAATTGCATCGGAGAGTTTGTAGACCGGTTCCATGACCTTTAGAACATCTACGAGCATGAGCTCGATGGCGATGCAGTTCTTGTGTAGATAGACGTTGTTGAACATGTCAAACCTCGTTCTGTAGAACGCGAAGACGTCTGACTGGCACTTCAGATCGAAAACGATTTTGCCTTCTTGGCTGATGGTACTGTTATTCATGAGCCGTCCAATATTGACTCTGGGTAGTCCGGGGGCGATGGTGACATCCCTGCGGAGGTAGTCCATGCGGTCGACGTCGAAGCCAGTGTCCGCGTTGTGGATGAGGGAGAATGCGCCTCTTCGGAACTTGTCGTCGTCGATCTTATAGTAATTGGTACAGGACATGGTGGCGGGGGAACGGGCGGGTGTGCCTAGGGAGGGGCTTAATACGGACTCGTTCATTGACACCATGGCTTCCGGCTGCCCAACGGCGCCGGCGCTGGACGAGTTTAGGAGGGAGTCCGCATACGTGCGCACTACGCCCTCTGATGACCGTGCAGCGTGGTACCCCATGCCAGGCCCGAAACTCGTATCTGCCCAGGGCAGCTGTGCCGGCTGAACCAAGTTGGCCGTGGCATCCGGCGTCTGTGCCTCCACTGTCTGTGCCTCCACTGTCTGTGTCTCGCCAGGGAGGTTCCCGAGGATCATATTACAGATATCTTTGCGGGAGACTGCACCACCCAAGTCGTCCACAAGAGGTCCCAGTGGGCCCGTATCGCACAAGTACTCCACGAGCGCGACACTCATGTCTTCATGATGCCAAGCGGGATAATAGTTATGTACAAACACTTCAAAGGCATGGCTGAATGGGCCATGACCAAGGTCGTGGCAAAGTCCAGCGATCTGAAGTGCAGTCTTAACCGACTCCCATTCAAAGGCGTTGGCGCTCTGTCGCGGATAGCACGAGTTGTGCAGCTTACTGAACCACTCGCCGGCTAAATGTCCCACACCCAGACAGTGTTCGAAACGTGTGTGTACCGCACTCGGATACACATAACTCGCAACACCCACCTGCTTAAGACCGCGCAAACGCTGGAACGGCTTCGTATCAATCACCGCCTCCCAAATGTCATTCGCAAATGTTATGGTGTCATATACCGGGTCTGCCACACTCCGGAACCTCTTGCACACCCGCTGCCGAGTCTGCATCAAATCACGCAAGTAACTTACCGTGTTCGGACTAAAGTGCACCAACTCATATGGACTCGCCAAAGCGCCTTCCAGACGAGCAAATGTGGTCACCCCAAAGGTCGATAAACGATCGTACAAGTCGCCCCGGTTACCTTGACTCAGCGCCCTACAACAACTCACACTATGTAGGTCTCCCCACCCGTGCCAACGAGAAGGTCTGCACCCGATTAGAACTGTCAGACCTGATTAGGGTGGGCCGGCAAGTTAGGGTGAGGGCGTACGGTAAGTGACTGTGGGGATGGGTACGTCAAGGTATTACCGTTGCAAGTCGCTGGCTGGGGTCATGTGTTCATTGACCGAATTGCAGGCGTTGGTTCGATTTCGGCGAAGGTGGATTTCGGCCATATGAAAACATGAGCGTTTATTTTGAAAAAACGTTCGGACTTCTGCATCCAGCTAGGCTCGACTGTGTGGTCGTTCCCAGGGGGTTATTTCGGTCTAAACAGTTGGGTGTTGTTCTCAGTTGGTTTAGGCTTCGACTTGGGCGGTGAGGAGGTTTTTGGCCTCGGGGGCTTCGTCGGCTCCGTTGCCGGCTTCTACGCCGTTGTGGAGTTCAAGAAGTTTAGCGGCATCAGTCTTGGGCTTTTTGACGACCTTGACCTTACGAACACAGACGTTTTGCAGCGGGTAGATATGCTTGCAGGCCTTTTCGATCTGTTTGCCGACGGCCTCAGGAATGAGCTTGCGGACAAGTTCGCGAAGGTTGCATTGAGATGCTTCTTCCTGCATGATCTTCACCATGTTCTGACGGATGGCACGGACCTGGGAGCTCTGGGCGTAAGAAGTAACCTTCTTCTGACCGGCTGAGCGACGAGTCATGCCGATGGCGAACATACGGAGCTGGTAGCCATCGAGAGTTTTGACGTCCACGTGCGCTTGGATGAGAGTATGCCATTTGCGCACGATGAAGCAGTAGTAGTCGCGAGTGATGTCCATACCATGGAAGTCAGTCAAACAGTTGCGGCCTTGCACGTCCTCGCAGATCAACTTAATCTTTCGGTGGCCCTGGCCCTCGTCCTTCTGCAAGTCGGCCATGTTGACGTCGAACACACGACCCTTAAGGTTGTCCTCCGCCTTCTTCAAACCCTGCGACCGAGAGCACAAGGTGTTGCCAATATTGGCCGTTTTGAAGTAAGCAGGCGCCTTCACCAGGTAATGCTCCTTCTTAGCAAAGGCATCCACCACCTTCTTCTTGCCACCCTTCCGGCCGCCCTTTGACACACGCTTGTTCTTTCCGATAGCCATAGCCGACGCCTTACTCGAAAAAACCGCCCCAAAAATCGCACGTTACGTCCCCTGACTTCTCTTAAACCCACAGTCAGAGTCCCCACAAGCCGTAGTCCAACTCGTAACTAGCCCCAGCGGGGTTCCCTCCCGGCTGCAGCAAGGCCGGGAGTTGGCCGAAATTCGCGAGACTAACGGCATCCTGGGGAAGACCAGGTCGTGCGAACCAAAGGCCCAGAATGGCAAGGGGAAAAGACACCTGGGTCAGGCATGGCAGCTTGAGGTTGGGTTGGAAGGGCCGTTGAGGCCACTGGGTGGTGAGAAACCAAGAAGTTGTTTCGGGGCTACCCATGCCCGGCGGCTCCGGTTTTTTTTAAGGACTGGGATGTACTGATAGTGGCAGGAAAGAAATGAGCACTGAGGCGATTCCTTTTGAAGGTGTTGAAAAACGCTTGGTCATCCAGTTTGCGAGGGTTCACGAAGACGAAGCACTTCCGTTTGGAGAGTGGAGCGATGAGGGGTTGGTCAAAAGCCCGTTGAGCATGTCGGCTGCTGAATGGCAGAGCGTGCTGAATGAGGCCTGTTGTGAGGTTGTGAGTGAGGTCTCACAGACGAACAGGTCTACGGGTGAGGTGACGCGTGTTTACCTATTGAGTGAAAGTACCCTGACCGTGTGGAAACAGGGATTTTTGCTTAAGACATGCGGGCGCACCACTCCCTTCCTGGCCCTGAAGGCCTTCCTCACGCGGTACAGCTGTTCGACTTTGGATCACTTGAATGTGAGCTGGATGACCTACTCAAGACTGAACTTTCTTCACCCCGAGTTCCAGATATACCCCCATCGCACGTTCGACGAAGAACAAACTTTTGCCACCGAGCACTTCATGCCGCTCGCAGCCACGCTGCACGCCTGCTCGCTTCCCGCCGGCAGGTTTGTGCTCCACGTGCTTTTCTACTCACGTGACCGTCCGGGTCAACAAGACCTCGCACGAAGCGAGACGTACGCCACGCTCAGCGATAGCGCCCGTGCCTTGACCAGCCCCGTCTCCAAGTTGTCTTCGGACCCGACCGGCTGCGACCCGTCTGGCTCAGACCCATCTGGCTCCGACCCCGTCGGCTCCGACCCGCCCTCGGACGACCTGGGTTACCTCATGAACGAAGTTTTGATGACCCGTATCCGACCAGATTGCGTCCGATGTCTTACCGGATATGACAATAAACAAGAACGCGATACATCACACGAACAGGCATCGGTGCTCCGTGATGTCCTTGCTGCCAAGTCCGAACACAATGTGGTGGACGAATTCTGGTTCGATCCTTGTGGCTATAGCGCCAATGTGCTGTTCGAATCCGAGGACGGCCGCCACACAGAGTATTTCTCGACACATATCTCACCTGAGGATTGCACCTCCTATGCGTCCCTAGAAATTGGCAGTTGTCGTCCTGTTGCCTCGCTCCTGAAGCAATCACAGTTTGCCCTTGAGCCACTGGTCGATTGCTTCGACGCTCAAAATCTCAATGTCACTCGCGTGCTCATTGTACCCTCCAACCATCAAGCCTCTACTCACGACTACCCCCTACAGACCGAGCAAGACGTCACTACACAGGTATTTGCCAACACAGATTTCACGTGCCTGATTACTCACACCGCCTCGACCGGTTCCTCCTTCATCGAGCCCACCACAATCACTCGGTCGACTCTGAAAACCTCGGAAATGGAGACCAGCGATTGCGTCCACGACATCAGTGATGACTGGGTACGCGGAGAGCAGATTTCCGTTTAGCCACTGAAGACTTCAGTGCAAAGATGTGGCAATGTTCTCCGGACAATATATGCCGGTTCTGTTACTCAACGCTTGATGTTCTGTCACCCGATCGGCCAGCAGTGTCTTGTCGTTCTCAACGTGGTTTCACAACAAGAACACAACAAGGTTTGGCATCGCAAGCAGCGTTGATTTTCGACGGATGAAAGACCACTCATGAGCATCTTTTTGATTTCGAACGGTCATAATGCGCAGCTAAAAAGCACCCCGGTTCCCCCTCCCCCTTGGGGCCGTCCCCCCTCTCTAAGGGCTGTTTCCCTCGTAACACATCATCCTCTTGTGGAAGGCGAACTTCGTGGAAGGCGAAGGTCTGTGAAAGGTGAACCCGTGAAAGGTCAACCATCGCCTTCCATTCAAACGTGTGGCGAGCCTGTCATGGACACGAAGACTTGAGACGATCGGGGCGAGTCAGCAGACCTCATGGACGCGCGGCGCTGTCCGGCATAGCGACGGCTTTCTGCGCTGAGATGGCGGGTGCCATCAGCAAGTCTTTTGTGCGGTCTGTTTTGGGGTCTGGGACTTCTCACCAGACGGGAGCTTCTGTCCAGGCGGGAGCTTCTGTCCAAGCGGGAGCTTCTGTCCAGTACGCCTCCCGCGCTTTTGCGGAGCCGCGTTCCAGTGGAAGGGGTGGAAGAAGGCACCCAAGTCTTCGACCAGTCCTTCAGATGGTTGGCTTGCTCGCGATCGTTCTTCACTTGGTTATGTTCCGCGTGTAGCAGGTCATTCACGCCCACGCTGCGACTCAAGCCGAACGCGACCACGAAGAAGAATGTCACCAGCAATAGAAACATCGCAAACACTGCACCCTGCGGGCACACTTAATCATACTGAAAAGACACCCCAACGCAAACGGGAGTGGCGCCAACGCAAACGGGAGTGGCGCCAACGCAAACGGGAGTGGGAGTCGATACACGGGTCTGACAGACGTACCCAGACCTATACCCGACCTCCAAATACGCCGGACACATACTCCGCCTGTTTGCACACACATGTGTCCGCTCATCGTTGACCAAGTGCTGCCTCCCACGTGTTCCATTCCGCCTTGCCGCTGGCAGCGGGAGGCGGCGGAGGTTGTTGCAGCACGCTGTTCCAGTCATCGTCCAGTTGCTCTTCCTCTTCGGTGAACGCGTTGTTCGCACCACTGTTGCCCCATTGATTGTTGCCCCACTGTCTCCCCTCCACCGGAACGAACTGTCGGTTGACCTGGTCCTGGGGAGGCATCCTGGCGTTAGCAGTAACACCCGAGCCAGCAACCATAGCCGCGTTAGCAGCCATGCGCAATTGTTGTGTCCGTATCGGCTGCGGTTGCTGCTGATGAGGAGGAGGAGAGAAGCCGCCACTGGGGCCCTCGGTTGCATAACTGCTCGCTGAGAAACCACTGGCTGGGTTGCCACTCGGCGGCTGGCCGACTGGCGGCGAGAAGTTATCCGTTCGGGCCGGACCCTGGTATTCGCTTTGAGGCCCTCGTCGCGAGTCGGATGCATAGTGGCCTTGTTGGCTGAAGCCTTGCTGGTTGCCGCCTTGTTGGCTGAAGCCTTGCTGGTTGCCGCCTGGTTGGCTGAAACCCGTTCGGTCCGGGTCCGTTGGCTGCCACGTTTCTTGGGATCGGTGCCCTGGTCTATGCTGGTGCGTGTCCGGCTGTCTATATTCGTTGTAATGGCCCTGCTGCCGGTTGCGGTAGCCTTCTTGGTGTCTGCTCTGGCCTCGGTTGTTGCGGTAGTTTTGTTGATAGTTCTGGTGGCCGCCTGTCTGGTGACCGTTCCGCCCGGCTGACTGGTAGCTTGCTGGACGGGCGTCCATCTGTCTCGTGCCTTGCCGGCCGTCCTGGTGGTACCCTTGTCCGCTCCCTCTGCTGAACCCTGGCTGCGTCCGACCCTGCTGGCCGTACGACTGGTTCCTGGGCTGCCCTCCGTGACCGGAAGGCCCCCCGTAACCAGAAGGCCCTCCGTAGCCAGAAGGCCCTCCCTGAGTAGAAGGCCCTCCCTGACCAGAAGGCCCTCCGTAACCGGAGGGCCCTCCCTGAGCAGGAGGCCCACCCGGACTAGAAGGCCCTCCGTAACCGGAGGGCCCTCCCTGAACAGATGGCCCTCCCTGAGTAGAAGGCCCTCCCTGACCAGAAGGTCCTCCTTGAGGAGAAGGCCCGCCGTAGCTGGAAGGCCCTGCGTAATTAGACGGTCCTCCGTAGCTGGAAGCCCCTCCGTAGCTAGAAGCTCCTCCATAGCTAGAAGCTCCTCCGTAGCTAGAAGCTCCTCCGTAGCCAGAAGGTCCTCCGTAACTGGCTGGATTGTAGGCACCCGACTGAGGCTGACCCGACTGAGGCTGACCCGAGTGAAGCTGAGGCTGACTTGAGTGAGTTTGAGCCGGCGGCGGCTGTCCATATGTTTGATACTGCGGCCCTGGTCCAGCCCCTGCCGGTCCAGCCCCCGTTTCGTTCGGGTCAGGATAGCCAGCGCTGGCAGGGTACCCGGTGCCCATGGCCTGGCCAGCGCCTGTTGGGTAGTAGGTCTGTCTCTGCCAGCCCTCCTCCGGAACGACGGGGGGTTGGCCGTACGCTCCCGGTGCACTCCCGTCTTCGCGACCGAATGATGCCTGGTACTCTCCCGCAGCGCCATATGTTTTAGCGCCGTAGGTCTTGTCACCATAGGTCTTGGCGCCATAGATTTTGGCACCATAGGTCTTGGGGTCCGCCCTTGCAGCGTCCGCCCTAGCCGCATTATCGGGCTGAGAGAACGTGTGTGGTCCACCCGCCTGTTCCGGTACGACTGCTGGCGGATTCGCCCTCGGTGCTGCGTCCGTCCCCGCCTGCGGTCCGTACGTCAGGTGCACGGGCGCCATAACGGCCTGGTAAGGCTCTGTCTTCGGATAATCCGTTTCACCCCAGCCTTGCTCTGCAGGTCGAAGTGACCTCCTATAGGCCGCATCCGCCACCGG
Source organism: Gregarina niphandrodes (assembly GCF_000223845.1). Classification (NCBI taxonomy): domain Eukaryota; phylum Apicomplexa; class Conoidasida; order Eugregarinorida; family Gregarinidae; genus Gregarina; species Gregarina niphandrodes. The sequence goes on along the minus strand of NW_011645819.1, from coordinate 51,109 downwards.
CTGCCCATAGTCTAAGTAGCCTGGAGCCGCAACAGGACCGGCACCAGGACCAATACCAAAACCGGGACTCGAAGTCTGACCGAACCCAGAGGAAGAACTTGCCCCCGATCCGGGACACATCTGGCCGGGTCCGGAACCCGTCTGAGGGGCTCCGGGAGTTACTGAGGCGGATGCGCCGCCTGCTGCGTAGCCGATATGCTCGTATGGCTGCTCACCCGCCTCCCCCACGTCCGCAACCTGCGTCGTCGGGCCCACTTGCCCGATCATTCCGGCTGGGACAGTCGGTTCGCTGTAGAGGGTTTGGGCCACGGACGGCTGCGCCATGGACGGCGGCTGGCTCACGGACAGCGATTGGGTCATGGACGGCGGTTGGGTCATGGATGGCTGGGCTGGGGGCGAGAAGGCGCCATAGCCGGTGGGTCCGGAGTAGGGCGCGAAGCCGGAGCGCGCGGGCCGTCGCTTTTCGGCCGCGGGTTCCCCGGACGCGGTGGCGTCTGCGATGCCACCGCGTGCGCGTGGAATAGCGGGGGCCGCCATTGGCGGTGGCGTCGCTGTCTGGCCAGCGCGGCCGGGAGGTTCGGGACCGCGGGGACGGCGCAAACGGCCAGACGCGGGTCCGCCCGATCCTCCATAAGTATTGATGGGTTGTGTGTAACCGATATTGGGTCCACCGTAAGTGTTGGAAGGTTGCGTGTAGGCGGTAGCCGCCGGGCCTCCGGGGCCCCCATAGACGGCGGCGGCGGCAGCGGCAGCGGGTTCCCTGGAGGCGGCGGCGTAGAGTTGGAAGGATTGGTTGTCTGGACCGGATTCGGTGAGGTCAATGGAGGGGGGGTAGTCGTAGGGCCCGGCGTTGCGGGGTTTGCCGGTCTTCTTATTGGGTCGGTTGGGTGCGAGAATCTTCGGGTCTGCTCGTTTGTGTCCAGGCGTTCCATTGCGTTTGTTCTTATTCTTGTGTTGCATCGGGGCTGCTGGCACACCTGTGTTGTAGCCGTTAAGTTCCACGGGCGCGCCGTAGGGGAAGCCGCCGCCATCTCGCGCTGTGCCAGAACCAGCGGTCGTGGCGGAGGTCATGGCAGCCGCGGAAACGCCGGTGGACACACTTGACTCGCCACCGGCCCAGTTGCCCATGGGTCCCACACCGCCCGTGGGGCCCAAAACGGGGACGAAGCTGTGGACGGCGGAGAGGTGTTTGAGGGCCTGGCAACCAGCGACTAGCGCCTGCCAGAAGGCAGCCATGGCGCCACTCTGCAGCGCTGGTAAACTGCGCGATTCGACTGTCATCACCAGCGGCGAGACAAAACCTGCGGCTGCACCCGACGCCTCCAGGTCCGCCAAGTACTTGAACTCACCACTATTCACCAGCTCCAACTCCGCAGCTTCCAACCCTACCACCTTCGCGTCCGGCAATCCCGGCGGGATTATCACCCCCCTACCAGAGTCAGAAAGCACTCCCGAGTTGTTAGACACTAAGCTGGCCAGAAACGGCGGGACGATCCTAGCGTGACCAAATGGGTCCGGAGTCGGCGTATCTTCTGCCACCGCACCCTCTTCCTCGTCGACCGCGCCCTCCTCTTCGTCCTCCACGTCCCAGGTCGCCGGCAGCACGGTCGTTGGCACGTCCGCGACACTTGTTCCGAAGATCGAATCCTGTCCACACACACCGGTTCCCACTCCCCCTCCCACTCCCGGGCCACCGTAAACCGCGGTTGGTCCTCCGTAGAGCGCAGCCGCCGCGCCGTACGGCGACTGAAAGGCGCCCGACATAGTCCCGAATCCCGCAGGCTGCGGAACAGAAATCTCTAAACCGAGACCGAGACCGGCGTCGAGGCCTAGGTCAGCACCCACACCAGACCCTGCAAGACCAGACCCTGCAAGACCAGACCCTGCAAGACCAGACCCTGCAAGACCAGACCCTGCAAGACCAGACCCTACAAGACCGGAGAGAGGCTGGTCGCGATGTTGATTCTGAGCCTGAGCGACATGGTCGTTCCACCAGGCACAGAGCGCGCGGCGTTGTTTGCTGTTTCCACCCACGACAACGACAAGTTTGAAGTGTAGCACAGCGAGGATACCGAGCCCGTCGCGCTCGAGGTATCCGACACCGAGTCGGCGGCAGGCATCTTGGTCCGTAGCAAGTGCGTTCAGTGCACGACGCCAGTCGTCGAGATAAATCCAGGCGAAGGAACGCGCCAATTCGCGCTTCGCCAACGTTTGGGTCGAAGTCGGGGTGGAGCTCGGGGTCATCATTGGGGGTCCAGTAGTAGTCGGCACCGTTTGGGGGAACTGAACGGGTGCAGGTACTGGTACGGGTCCGGGTCGGGAAACGGGCCCGGGTCCAGGAACGGGTTCAGGTTCGTGTTTGAGCATTGCCTTGAACTGTTCCTTGAGGAGGACGACGTAATCTTCGGAGGCAGCGCCTTCCTCTTCATCGCTGAGTTCCCCGTCTTCGGAAGCGCCGTCAGGCGCACACAGCGGCGCCAGCCATTTCTCTACGTCGGGACAAACCGGTGGGTCACGGAGGAGCGTTTGTAGTGCCACGCGCCGCAGTAGTCGCTCCGCTGCGCCGGGTATCACGTATAACTTATTTTTCTCGCGCCAACATAGGTAGCCTTGGGTTTGGGGGGCTGAACCTTGAGGTGGACCAGAACTCTGGGCCAGGGTGTCGGAATGCAGCGGTGCCTCGGGTCGTAAGACGTCGGAATTGGTGTGTATGGTGCGTGCTCGTTTGTTGGTTTGCGTGAGGTGCTGTGCGGTAGTGAGAGTATTGGATGTGGTAGGAGGTGGTAGGAGGAGGGAGTCGTGGTTGCCTGGACAGTGTACGGTAATGTGGGCTTCGTCGCAGAGCATTTTGCCGAGAGTGAGGAGGCCTTCAGAATCGCCGTGTACGAGTACGACGGTGGCGGGTCGTTGTTGTTCGACGAAGCGTTTGAGACCGGTATGGCCGACATGGTTGGCGAATGGGAAGTATCGGACCTTGCAGCTGACGGGAGTATTGACGCCGTCGATTGAGACGGATTTGGCGCCATTGCTCACCTGTGCGCCAAGTGTGCCCGCCACGCATTTGCCCGTGAAAATCACCAAGTTGTTAGCACCCCCACACCAGCGCCGGAACAACTTAAGCGACAGTCCTCCCGTCAACATACTCGGCGATGCAAACACAATCCCAGGCCGCTCGTCCTCCGCAAACTCCGGTTCAAATTGCCGCACCGATGTCATCACCTGACCCAATACTCCCTGACTCGAAAACCCTTCATTCACTGGGTGCGCCGTCCTAGACACTGCCAAATCGTGTACGTGCCGAGCCACCTCCTCATTCCGATCCACCCACCTGTCCCCCAATCGCCGGACCTGATTTTTCGAACCGCGACTCTGGTCTGTAGCCTCTCCACCCAAGATCTCTCCGCTCGGACACAGCGGTATCTCCAGGTCCTCCATGATGCCCACAATCTCCGCCTTCAACTCGTCCAACCCTTCTGTCGTCTCGCCGGTCGTCCCGTCGGCGCCCTTGGTCGACTCGTCGCCATTGGTCGTCTCGTCGCCATTGGCCGTCTCGTCGCCATTGGTCGTCTCGCTGGAGGTCTTCCGGCCCCCAGTCTGTCTCTCTCTCTCCCTTTCTCGCCAGGAGATAGCGTCTTCAGTGAAGAAGGACGGCCATCGAACGGGTTGCACGGGCAGGTCGGTGTGCGCGGTCCCTTCAATGAAGTGCTGATGCAGATCGTTCGCTCGCTGGCCCAGGTAACCACCGATGTAGACCGGCACCTCATCGAGGGAAAAGCCGTAGTCCACAAGTCCCTTAATCATAACTGCCAAGATCTCCTGCGCCTTGCCGACTGAGAAACAAGGCACCAAGACCTTGCCCTTGTTCTTCAGTGTTTGTCCGACCACGTGCGACATTTCCCGGTCAATGCTCGGCCTAGAGTCCTTGTGGTGGATAGCGTATGTCCCTTCGCAAATCACCAAGTCCAACCCGGCGACCGAGGGAGAGAGGGAGGAGAGAGAGGTGTCGACTGTCGGCGGGATTCGAGCCAGGGTGCTGCGGCTCGCGGATGGTGACCGAAGTTCGTCTACCAAATACTCTCGGTTACTGTTGAAGTCGCCGGTATACAGGCAACGCGTGTGACCCAACTCCACTTCGAACATAACAGCACCGAGCACGTGCCCCGCCTTATGTGCCATTACACTCAAATCGCCTGCCGGCTGCGGCAGCACCAACCGCTCACCGACGGAAATGCTCTTCACCTCCTGCAACGTTTTGGCCGGCGACTCCACCTGAAACTCCGTCGAGTTGTCCCCGCTCTGTAAAGGAGCCCCTTGCACAGGGCCCCCGGTCGCTAGGTTTTCTTGTAGCGGGTTGCCGGTCTGTAGTGGATTAATGCTGGTTAGCGGGGCTGAATTATGGTGCGTAATACCACCTTGCATGTCTCCCAAAACCAGTTTGGACAGCTCGCGCGTAGCGGAGGTGGCATAGATGGGGCCTTTGTAACCGCATTTCTGCAAGAGGTACGGGACGGCACCGATGTGGTCGAGATGGAAGTGTGTGAGCAGCACACAGGAGACTTTCTCCGTAAGCAATGCCCCGACTTCACTGAGGGGCGAGTGGGCTGGAAGGCCAAGCCAGCGCCGGAAGTCGGGGTACTTCTCCGTAGTTGGGCCGAGGTGGATGCCGCAGTCGAACATGACGCTCAGAGCCGCCTTGCTGCCGCCTGCTTCCGCAGTTCTCCGGCCGTACTCCTGAACATTGGGTTTGGTCGTTCCAGTCTGCCCAATCGGTATCCACGAGACTATGATGCAGGACCGCCCTATCTCTCTGCCACCTCCAAGGACATCCACCTGCAGGCTGAAGCATTTCATAGTTAAAAATCGTCGGCGGCTCCGCTAGCTGGCCCAGCCATCCTGCAGGGCTGGCTGTTGGCTAGTATTGGTCCCGCAGCTAGGCCGGCTTGGTGGAGCGTTCGAGTTGGACTATGGAGGGGAAGTCTGGTTCGACGTTGCAGAGTTCGATTTGAAGTTCGACTTTTTCCTCAAGAGCGGCATCGAAGCCCAAAGGTCTGTTCTCAGGTGCTCCCTGGGTCGGGGCAGCTGTCTGATCGGCGCCGCCGGATTTGTTGTCCTGGACGCGGCCACCACCAGGAGACTCCGGCTTGTCGGGTACAGAATCAACAAGTTTGTCGAGATTTTCTGGCCCGAGTGGGTAGACCGGCATCCACCAGTCGACCTGACTGGGGATGTTAATGGGCAGATTCTCGATGTTTAGCAGGTGGGGGTCTGAGTCAGACATGAGGGAGTAGAACTGTTCATTAAGTGCGCGCACGGTCGTGGGTTGGTCGTCTTGATACCTGTAGGGCTTCAGAATCTTCCCCACTGCGCCCATGGTCGTGTCCGTTTGGTGGAGTTTCATTGTGAAGCTTTCGGCCGAAGAGGGTTGCGCCGCTTGCTGCAGATACATGGTGTACAGTGGCTGGTTTAATCCGTCCACTTCCTTACGGTGCTTATGCTCCTTAATGATGTCCTGCAGCCACACATCTTGGGACGGACTCAACGGCAAAAGGATCTTCGGACTCGCCACTAGCTCATCAATCACCAACTGCGGAATCGGCTGCGTAGGCCGCAAAACCGAGGCGCAACGGCCTGCTACCATCTCTACATAAGACGTCCCAGATTTTACAAAATCGAAATTATTCAGCGCACTCTCCGTTATCGGCATACCACGATCATTAAACCCAATCGTGATGTCCGGTACTTCGTTATTCGGACGGTTTAATCTTATATTCGCATAACGCTGGATCGCCGTGTCGTCCGTCGTCTCCACCTCCGCGTTACTCAGTACTGGCTCGCTCAATAACGTATCCAACAACTGCTTATCCAACAACTCCAATGCATGCAACACGTCTACGAAGTTCGCTTTCATGTGATGTTTCATCGAACAGATTATACGAGTCTGACCTGCCAACATTCCAATATACGAATTCAATTCCGAAGCAATCGTATTCAACACCCCAAGAGACCGGAATGACTTTAAACCCATGTTGCTGGCAATAGCAGCAACCGACCTCCTTAATACTCGCAGCAAATAGTAGTATTCATTTTCTATTGAGGAGTCATCTACAACAACCAAATTGTTTTACGCGTGCGCTACAAACACGCGCGCGCGCGCTACAAATAGCACACGCGAATTCGAGTGCCCGTTAGCTTTCGTCCGCGACTGGTTGAAATGCGGGCCGGTTACCACCCTAGTTTCGGGTACATAGAATTTACGGCTGATTTCAGGAGAGCTTACATGTATGAACTCTTAAACTTTTCTTCATTTATTTATAAATGATTGTGAGAGCTGCGAGCTCTGTAGAGGAAAGCTAAGAACGGATAATTTTACATATATAAATCTTGGGTTGATGATAGCAGAATATGATTTAACAGCTCTGGACTCTCCTACATCAACGTCGTCGGAGAAGATTTTGGATTCGGCCGTTTCAAAATTAGACGGTGTACCGGAATTTTACACGATGGGGAGTGACGAAGCGAATAGTGGAAGTAAGTGGTCACATGCATCTCAGCTGTCTGTTGTTAGCTGCAGATGATATGTACCAAAACGAGTCCATGCGTTTATGCATCTTGCAGGACTGGAGGGTGATGTGCAGACTCATTGGCTGTCATAGTCGTTTTTCTACGGATAAAGCACGATGGTCACAACTAAGTGACACTAATAAAGAGCGGCTTAGTGTCAACGACGGTGTCCGGACCGACTATATCGACATGGTTCGATACGTCTCGCTGCCCGGGAACGTAAATCTCATCGTGGCCGAGGAGCCCATGAACCAGTACGTAAGGAGATTGAAAGCGGACCTTCGACGACTCAACGTCTGTACCACAAGCCAGGTGAAGCTGTACCTGTCCAGGTTAGCCCCACGCGGAGATCAGGAGTCGGTTGATGGGGGATCGAAATCGGTGGAATCGAGATCGGCAGAATCGAAATCGGTAGATGAGAAGTCCGTGGAGGCCGTCGGAACAGACGCTGAAAAGACAGACAGGATAAGTGAGAGAATAACTATTGGACGGGAAAAGGGCCTGCCTGCTTGTGGCCTGCCTGCTTGTGGCCTGCCTGCTTGTGGCCTGCCTGCCAACACTATGTCGTCGGGTCCAGACCCGACTGTTTTCCGAATATCGCCGGCTTCTTCGCAAGAAAATTTAATAGACGAGTCTTCTGTCAAAATGGTCACAGCCGTAGCTACGGCATCAGTTACGGCCTCAGTTACGGCATCAGTTACGGCCTCAGTTACGGCCTCAGCTACGGCTTCAGTTACGGCCACAGCATCAGTCACGGGTTCAGTTACGGGTTCGGTCATGCCTTCAGGAGCCGCGGCGGCGACGTCAGGGCCGCGTTTGCCAGTGTTTTCGGCGTCTGATAAGCATGTGATATTTGCTATCAACTGGTTCTCTCCACAGGGTGTGAAGGATTGGTTGACGTTGGGTTTGAAGTTGATATCGCAGTCTTCATTAGATCCACAATTCCGGGCGTTGGGCCCGCAGTTTCTGCAAATGGCTGAGGATTTGTTGTGGGCTCCGACGACAATTAAGTATCTGAGTGATCGTTGCGTATCGGCAAGTACATTGCATTGCAGCCCTATCAAATTGATGACTTGTACGGGCTTCAGCATGGGCGGTGCCGTGGCACAGGCGTTGTGTTACATCCTACGTGAGTCCAAGCGCCTCAGTCTACCTATGAGGGCTGTAGGCATCGGTAGTCCACGTCCTGGAGGGCCACAGTTCACTAAATGGTTCAAGGAGAACCTCGAGATCGGCAGCTGCAACATTGTACTAACCACCTCCACCTGTACTGAACGGGACCTTGACGAAGCTGTCCAGCTAGATCCAGCTACAACCTACCCTTCCATCGAATATGGCTATGACTATCACCCCATTTGCGTACTTCTCAACAAACAAACTGGTACCTGTCGGAAACTTAATAGAATCTCCACATACGACGTAACCCCACGCTCCACCCCTACGACTCTGAAAGTGTCTCTGACCCTCCCTTCTTTCAGGTTAACACAAGCGTGCTAAAATCTATATGGACGTCCATACCCGGCATGGACGCGAATAGAGACCAGCTCTGGCGCGATCTCCATAGTGTAACAAAATACTACGAGGCATTCGTGCGTGGCTAATCATACATACTCTGGGTTTGCGTGAAGGACGTGTGTGTAGGGTAACTAAATAGCTAGAAAGGTCAGAACTCTCGAGGGAATACTCCACCGCTGCACACCATCACGCTGCAGGCAATGCCCGGAATGAGCCTCTGACGCGCAGCAGGGCATCACCGCCGCGGGGGATCGCGGTAGGAGAGGCCTTAGTGACGCTTGAGTTGGGTGGGGGAGGCGATATCTTCCCGACGGCTTCTTTTCAGCCCCACTTTTTGCACCTGTCGCGATCTTTTCTACTTCTCGTCCGTGCGGTGATATCATGAGGTGGCTGGCCATCGCCACCCGTCTCAATTTTCACTCATTCGTCCAACGTTCAACGCCAAAGTTCAACGCCAAAGTTCAACACCAAAGTCAGAATTGTGTGTGCACACGGCTCGTCAAGAAACAGAAACTTGGAAGAAGCACTATCAGGCCCGAACCAGTCAAACCCTAGTAGGTATCAGGCCCGAGCTGATCGATTAGCTTCGAGTGCACATGGACTGAGTGAATAAGCTCACCAAGTTCACCGGGATAAATCTCATTTTCCAATTTCCCCAGGTCTTCGGACAACTGGATAATGCAATTCTCTAATTCATGAATCGCGCTATTCGCTTCACGGGCCTTCCCTACAAAACCGGAATGACTCTCATCACCTTCTTTCAGACACCACCCAGACGTCACCAGTAATCACGTGTGACACTCGTGCTCGCTCCCCTCCCCTGGTTTTAGCGTGTCTTACGTTCTATAGTGGGATCCTCGTCCGATTCCTTGGGCTGTATATCCTCAACACGTTTTTGAAGCGCAACGATTACGTCCATCATCGATTTTTGCTTTGCCTCTACCCTAAGGACATCGTTGATGATATCTTGTTGCTTCATTTCCACCTCCGACTGTTCCTGTTGACACTGCTGAAGCTTCGTCACGTAACTGAACAACATGCAATCCAGTTCGGACATTGCCCGACTATACTTATCAAATTCATCTACACATTCCCGCAACTGGTTCTCCCACCGTGTGAGCACATCCTCGAAGTAGTCCTTGGACTCCATCCTTTTTCCGCCAACAAAATTCGACCTCTTAATTCGGTGCAGGTCGTACTATCGTGCTTGAGCCCAAAACCACCAAAAGTGAAGTCCGAATCGAAAAAGCTGAGTGAACCACGAGGGGGTATCAAACTAGGTTCGTAATGGAGTAAATCGGGATCGAATCGATTTTCTCGATTTCGATGTGAACCTGGTGCTTCGCGAGAAGCGGCTTCCCAAAACAGATGAGTGAGTCGATTTTTTATCCAGATTGAAGCACATCGGTTTCACCATACTGAGTATCGTTTCCAAGTTGGAGCGGACTTCTCCAGCGAACAAATTTGTGTTTGCGCACACGTGTTCGGCAGCGTGAATGAACCCTTTTTGGAGCGAAATGCATTCTGAAATGGACATCCCGAGCATTAGGAAGTCTGCCATAATGTCGAGCCCCTTTCCGTCGGTAATTTCGTTTATTACGGGGACCAGTTTATCCAGAACTCTCCGAGCGCGCCGTCTTGTGACGCTAGTTTGAGATCCTGCCTTCCAGCAAGCTTCGAAGAGCGGCCCTTGGAAAAGGAACGTAATAAGGACCTGTGGGTCTCCGCAACTCTTCCAGGTTCTGTGCAGTTCGCGAACAAGTGCTTCCAGCACTTGCATCCTCGTTTTCCAAAGTGTCGCGTCCGTGTGCTCTCGGAGCACATAGACGACCTCCATAACTTGCATCAGGGGACTAGGTTCCTTCGATAAGGTCCAGGCTTCCAAGAGCCGAGTCAGAACGTGATGCCAGGCTCGGCAAGCCGCAACCGGTTTCGGTCGAATTTGGATCGCCGACTGTAATTGAGCGAGTGAGTGGTTGGTCAGCTGTAGCAGCGCCTGGGCGTTCAGCCGCTGGCTATTCTGTTCAATTAGGATGCTAACTAGCTCCACATATATAGAGTAAATCTCTTCGTCAACGGTGAGGGTGGCAATTGACTGAATTAGCAAACCCACCAGGTTCTCCATCGCAGACTGCGGGACGATTCCGCAAACGACCGCCAATAAATCGCGTCCAGCGGACACTAGAGTGCCGTTTACGTTCTTTATTCCCACCCTCATCACCTGCTGAGCCCAGTCAAATACGCTCTGCCATGTATTCCGGATCAGTACTAACTCGTCGCCGTCCCCCTTGGGACCTTCCCCCTGGGAACCATCCTGGCTCATCAGGGAAACCTGTTGGTCGATGCTTTTGTACATCATACGTAGGCAGTTGGATATCCCTACGGTTTCCAACGCGGTGAAGTTGGTGGTTAGAATTTCGCACACGAGTGCGGCACAGTCCTCCGGCTCTGAAACACGAACAAGGAAGGCGCCCAGTGACATCTTTACCTGGAACGCAATGTCGTTATAAAACTGCACAAGAACGGCCGTCTTTGCGCTCACATTGATTTCTTTCTTTTTCACTTCACACCACTTAATCACGGGCAGCAAGTTGACTTGGATGCTGCTCAGATCCAGACCGCCCTCGCAGCGACCTTCCATTAACGCCTCGATGACCCACAGTCCACTCTCAGTCACATAGTCCTGTGTGAGAATGTCACATGTTGTCACTGACCAGTTGACAGCCGGCAGTGAAAAGACGTACTCCGATCCCAGGAGGGAAAACAGATTCGACATACACTGCCGAGCACCAACACTGCTCCCCGTTCCACGATTCTCGCTGCCGTTCACCAGCGCCTGACGGCAGTCGAGCACGAATGCATTAAAATCCGCGTGCTTGATCAAGTTGTCACGCGCCTGCTTCAGAACGTTCTTTAGCGCAATACCCTTCCCATCCCCAGCGAGGCGGCACGCTTGGTTCCACAGCGACAGCCAGCAAGCGCCCAGAACCTTACCCTTGAGAGCAAGCGGGAATTTGGACGGCAGGACAACATCCAGAAGACCCAGAGTATCCAGCTCAAATGACACCGCCTTGAAAATAATAAACTGCATAAAGGCTTCTTCCAGCGCCCCGGCAGCCTCGGTCATGTTTATAAGCTCTGAGTGGACGACGTTCTTCATATTTTCGATCAGCATCTGACTCGCCACGAAGGTGAATTGGGGCATCTTGAGAACGCCGCAAAGCGACAGCGAATTTGCAATCACTTGCGGGACCCGGACGGTGACGGAGTCGCCGCTTTTTGCCACGACATTGCGGAGCCACTTGCCCATTATCTCTTCGTATGGCAGGTTGGGCATAGCCTGCTGGAATACGCTCTGGGCCCGGCTGAGCGACTTGCTCATGACTTGCTTCCACTCTCTCTCATCCTCGTCGTCAGCCTCCTCCCAGTCCTTATCCTTCGCGGTATTGGACGCCCCCAGTACAGTCAACAGCCGGTTGATGGCAAGCGAGCCCAAGGCGCTATGGTCCACGGTACGCTCAGCAGGGACTGGAGCCGCGGCGAGCACCCCGAACACGAGTGCCGTTAGCAATTTCACTTGACCCGTGGCAAACACGGTATCTGGACTGAACAACTTGGCGACGGGCATTTGTACCCACTTGGCCGTCCGCTGCCCGGCCGCCTCGGCCACCAACGGCAACATCTCCTCGGGCAGGCACTCCAGCACACGCCGCACTGACTGACTCAGGTGCGGGGGAATGTTCGGACTCGTGCCCGTCGCCAAGAGAAAACCGATGTCCAGATTTGCCACCACTGCTTTGCCACCCGCCGCCGCTTTGCCACCCGTTGAGATGGAAAGCAAATGGATCAAACTGGATGTCAGGAGCGTGACTACGCCGCCGATGATATCCACCGGTGCCGTGCGTCCGGTGTCAAACGCCGTCACCGCTTCCGGAAGCCGCAGTGCAGACTTGAGTGCCGGCCGCAATTCCGGTCGCTGGCCCTCGGCCTTGCGCCTGCCCGCCTCCGACAGTTCCTTGACCGCAAGCGCGACCCCCGCGCGCAGAAGCACAGAGAGTGCGGAGAGTGCGCGGCTCGCGGCCGTGTCGTCCTGGACTTGCGCCGAAGCACCTAGTACAACATACGCCAGCGCTAGCGGCACCGCATCCTTCGCCAATGTCGTGGATTCCGCCTGACTGTGCCGTGCGTCCAAAGCCGCCTTGAGTAAATCCATGAGCACAAAATACTCACCAGCCGCCGCAACGTCTGTGGACTCGCCAACGGACGCGTTCGACCAGTAGTCCCGCAACATCTGCTTTAGGTACACCACGACGTTGCCGTGACTCGCACACACTTGCTGCAACTCATCGTCAGATACCACCGTATCGCGGTAACCTAACTGACTTAAAGGAACCAACAACGAAGCGTCCCCGGCCGGAAACACCGCCGCTAGACTCTCCGGCAAATCCATGCGGTTAATTAAAAATTCACCGGGACCTTCCCACCACCGACACAACCCCACCCCGGGTGACACAATCTCGTCGTCTATCCGGCTCTCATGTCACGACCCGACTCTCGTGCACTCACCCGTTACGTAATCAGCGAAGCCGAGATGGCTGCCATGGAGGGGATATCACTCCCGCCTCGAATGAGTTCAACTTCTGCAGCGGGCGTCTATGTGTGTGCGCGCGTGTGTGCGTGTACGCTGCCTGTCGGTGTTGCCTGTCGGTGTTGCTTGTGGGTGTTGTTTGTTACTTTCCAGTGCCATGGTTGAGTTAATGTGACCAAGAGTGAGCATGGGCTCGTGTCTGGTTCGGAGTTGGTTCATTAGTTCGTGGCGGAAACATGCGAGAGTGCACACCCGTCCGCCGAGGGTGACGGAGCAGGAGGTGCCTTCACTTTCCTTTTGGTAGCGAATGATGCACTGGAGGATGCAGCCCATGATGCGGCCGGCTCTGCGAACAAGGGCCTGTGCAATCAGTTTCGTTATCCGTGCCACATTCAAGCGGTTGAGATACTCTTTCTCGTTACTGCTCTGCAACTGCCAGTCCCATTTGGCGCCCAAAATGCGGAGTACGGCGCTGGGTGAGTCGCTGCTGTTGACAATGGCCAGCACGTCTTCTGCTGAAAGCGTATTCCGCGTCCAAAGCAACTTGCCCGCCGTTTCCTCCTGGTCCAGAGACAACAAGTAGAGGACAGACAGTCGAACCAGCTCTGCCATGCAGTCGATGCTAACTAGCCTCTCTAGCGTATGCAGCGCCGAATCCGGCTCTAGCGCGGCCAGTTGGCGGTCTATAAATGTAAGCGGGATGCCTTTTGCAAAATTCTGACATTCCGCCAAAATTACGTTTCCGTCAAAATTCTTGTGACGAACCCCGCAAGCAATGCCTACACCGCGGTCCACCACGCAGTGTACCCTAGGGACACTCGGTGGGTAGTCCAAGACCATGGATAAGTAGGACGCCGCCATCTCGCACACGTGTGCGGCGACAAAAACTTGTTCGCCGAGTTTTTTATTTCGAAACGTTTTCTCCATAACTGAGCATAGATTAGCATCACTAGCGAACTGGCCGTCCAAGAGGTATGCCTGCCTGAGTCCTTGTTGATATACAATCGATGCAACTGCACATATAACCAAAGGGGTTCTTTCCGGGAGCGGTATTGGCAAATTCTGGATCATTTTCACGCAGCACTTGCATACGGTATCGAGGTCATCGTATGGCTCTAACTCACATTCTTGACGGTCCAAAATAGTAATAGCATTCTTGGGAGCACGGTCCACCAAACATAGTTGAAGGGAAGCTTCGTTGATAACAAATCCTAAACCCTTGGACGAAGGTGGCAACGAGGATGGGGACCTGAGAAAAGTATCAATCGCCTTAACACCTCCGTTTTCTACTGTCCATGTTCCGCTATTGCCAGCCTGATGATTGCTTAATGAATTTATAAAGCTCTTGTGATAATTATCTTTTAACTCATAACACACATTATCATCAAGTGTAAATAACTCAAGCAATGTATTTTCCATCCAAAAACTCTGACCGTGGACTGATGTCCATGGATGAGGAGAAGTCCACGGTCAAAGGCGGGAGAAATGGGTACCAAGGACACACTACGAGGAAACACTAGTGGAGCTACCCAACCGTCTAGAGACTTGTATTATTCTGTAACGAGATATCCGCTCTTACTAAACAAAGCTTTGACTGTCTCGTTTGACCAAATTTGATGAGAACACCGTTTTCATCTCTTTCATCTTGAGGAAGAGGCACACAAAAGCCAATGGTATCAATATTGAGGGATTCGTTTAGATGCGCTCCGTCTAACGATGCGAATGGCTTGTATATAACACACGTGCGTCGTCTCCCACTTGTATCCGCGCAGATGACAGACGAAGAATCATTGCCTTCCCTCTTGATACCTACACTCTGTGGGTCAACAGTCCCGGTCCCGGGGTCAACAGTCCCGGTCCCGGGGTCAACAGTCCCGGTCCCGGGGTCAACAGTCCCGGTCCCGGGGTCAACAGTCCCGATCCCGGGGTCAACAGTCCCGATCCCGGGGTCAACAGTCCCGATCCCGGGGTCAACAGTCCCGGACTCCTTGACTAAAATGAGTCCGTGGGAAGGGACATGAAGTAGGTGCAATTTCACAAGCCCGTCCAAAAGCTCGATATCCCCTCCCGGAGAAGCAATTCGCCTGTCTACGTGGAATTTCGGCTCCAGAACTATCAGCCCTCCCCTTCCACCATCTCTTCCTCCTTCCCTTCTTTCTGGCGCTTGATCGAGGCCGGGTAGTGCCCAATTGCAGTATTTGAGTTTCTTCTTCTCCCAGTGACATAAGAGAGATAACAGAGGGAATGAAGAGTTGCCGTTTCCTTGATGACGGGTTCCACTCCCATGACTAAAGTGAGCCCCGACTAATGGTATGAGGTGCTTGTATCTTCTCGGTCCGTCCCCGGGCCTGTCCATCTTGGGTTCCATCGTCGGTTCTGCCGAAAAAACGTTCAGCAGCAGATCGACCGCCCAAGTCCGGTACAACGGCAGACCTAGGCCACATCCCAACCGGACCATCGTCTCCCTTTGCCCAACGGCCTGACCCTGCACACTATCCTTCACGTTGCTTCCACCCACCATTCCATCCTGCGAGTCAGCCAGCGGTCTTTCTGCAATGGTTCTGAACTTAAACATACTCACGGAGGGCTTGACCGCGTCTTCTACTCCGACCTCAGCCCCTGGCAGCAGCCTTCGTAACTCAGGGGCTTCTTCCCGCACTACGCGGAAGCCATTGTCCAGATCCACTTCGTCAGAAATCACGCACTGACCGCATGGCCGTTCGGGGACTGCGCCAGTACCCCAATACAACGACATCACGGGCATCAGTGTGTTCAGGACTTGGACGTATGAAGCGGCGTCCGAGGTACCACTGGTCAGGGACAGGATAACACTGGTCGAGATGCCGTTGTTGGAAGCACCGTTGTTGGAAGCACCGTTGTTGGAAGCACCGTTGTTGGAAGCACCGTTGTTGGAAGCACCGTTGTTGGAAGCACCGTAGTTCGAGGTAGTGCTACCGGGCATACTCACGGTACTACTTACATTATCTCGTTCGTCCGTCAGTATCTGTTGATTAAGCTGATCCACGAAGATACCGTCTTCTTCTTTGAGGGTTATAGGATCGGCCGCGGGATGAATGAACCGGAGTTTTTTGCCGCGTTCCATGTTGTCCATTTCGTTCTCAACAATGGACAAGGACCTTTTGTTCTGATGAGCAGGCTCCGACACGGACTCCGATGCCATTTCCGACGCGGACGAGTCTTCTAGTTTAACAGGATGACCCTTGGTTCCCGGTTGTTGAGAGCGAAGCGAACCTGACACGATCTGGTTACAGATCTGTCTTGCTATAGATGGATCTGGCAACTTGAGCAGAGGCCGGCTCGGCCACTTGAACTGTGAGTAGTACTCGTGGACCACGGTAGTAAGATCCGTGCATGTATATTGGATGTTGAGTTTTAAACCGAGTTTCTCAGGCCCTGCGTGCAGGAACTTACAGAACGGAAGAGTATTAAGCTTGCAATCAAGCTGTTTAAGACACAGTCGCAGATCATTTATGTAGCTTAGTGTTACGTGCTCTTTGGCCAAGTTGGGGAAATCCGTGAAGTAGCCAAACAGAGTCTTGGCGATCTGGTATAGCCAATCTAGCTCAAGAGGCCAACTTGGTAATAAAAAATGCTTGAAGTGATCACTACAGACTATACGACATAACTCATAATTATTGACTAATGACATCAATACAGCCCTTAAAGAATTACCTTGCTCATATGATTCATTCAACATAGGATATTCTCTTAATAACAATCGAGTAATAAGTATATCATCACCACCCGTATCATCACCGCCCGTATCATCACCGCCCGTATCATCACCGCCCGTATCAACCTTTGGTCGTTGATAGCTGGTCTCCTTGATGGCTTGATTAAACCCATCAGTTACACTAATTATAACCATTCTTAGTATAGATGACAACCTACTATCCCAAGTAACCAAGTCCAGAATACTTTTAAGCATACCATGATGAGAGTACTCTTCAAATTTGGTCAAATCGGGCAACAGCATTTTCCCCAACACATTTTGTATACCACTAATAGCACTTGAATCATATTGTTTGGTGAGATCCAATTTCTTTTGATGCAATCTTTTGTTTGATTCAATGATTGTCATACATACTGTATCATGTTGATCTTTAGAATAAGGTCCTAATCTATACCTTGTACCGCAACGATCGCATATAGTAACCTGTGATCTGATTAATGGTTCCTTATAGAATTTACAGTTTGAATAATGTGTTTCCGGATTGTCACTTAGAATATGTTTGCTGCCATATCCAAGGTCCTGTGCAAGTTCACTATACAAGCAATACTTAACCGTCTTGGTAGTAACACTATTTCCAGCTGTCTCTACCATTGTTTTTATTAGTGATTGTTCCTGTATAGTCTGTAGTGTTTCTGCAGTCCTGTTACAAGTACGTTCGACGTCGATAATCTTTCGTTCTAATTGTAGGTTTTTCTGTTGGATGCAGAGCTTGGCTAATTCCATGCGTTTCAGATCGGTTTCTAGTTCCTCTAATTCATTTAATTTTTTGCAAAGTTTGGCCTCCGTTGTCTTGAGCATCTCGGAGTATTTATCATATTCTTCCCCCTTACTACGTGCCTCACGGACCAAGGACTCCAGATGGATCTTAACACGTTCATCCTCTTGTCGTTGCTTCCGCAAACTAAATAGCTGCTCCTCCAGTTCCTGATAGCGAGCATTCGCTTGACTCTGCTGCGCTCGCACATATGTATTCTCCGACTTACACCAAGCCATCAGTTGCTGCCGGTGCCAATAATGATACCCGTACTCAATCAAAATCTCCTCCCCGACCCCGATTGTACGCTTCGCCTTGTACGCTATACACGGGATATTAAACAACGACCAAATCAACGTCTCTGCGTTCCCATCCAACTCCTGCTGCTTGCTGAAGCCCAATACCTCACCAAAACCCTTCGGGTCGTTAACCATCGCCAGCTCGTTTCGGAATTGCGCTGCTTCCACGTCCCAGTTGACCATGTCGTCAGACACCCGCTCGATCTCCGTCTTACGATGACGGGTGTTTATGCCATCGATCTCCACCGGAGCCCCACGATTTCGGCGACCCGCACGGCTCTGGGGTCGAGAACCAATGGTCTCAGACCCAACCGTTTCAGACCCAATCGTCTCAGTCTCAGAGACAACACGGTCCACCGGTCCTTCCGTATCGCCAACAAGAGACAGCTTGATCGCGTCGAAGTGCAACCGGGCCCGTCCCTCGTCTTCTCCTTCCTCTGCCGTGTCACCCGACCCGAAGAGTCCCACCCCAAAGCTGTACGCCCACCGGTTCGCCATGGTGCCGTCGGAATTAAGTTCCAGGGCGTCCGTCTCATTCGTCTGGCGAAACACTCCGGCGTACACCGGTGGACCGACTAAGGCCCCTTTCGGGATTCGTTGCGTTGCCACCGCTCGGTACTGGGTAACACTTGGCGAATACGCCGGATGCCGCGGATCTGTAATAGGCTCCACTTTTATGTTATTTACCCAAGAAGGATCCTACCGAAAACCTGGTTACTACACACCGCTACATAAGTGGGGTAGCTTCAAGTGCGACAGTGGGGAGACTTACACCTGTAAGAAACGGTTTGACTTTCTTAGCCATATCTTTATTCTCCTTGAGTTCCCTAAGCTTGTTAGCCATGCCAACTACTTGTGGAATGAGTTCCTGCGGTATTGGCAATTTTATCGACCGATAACGTTTGATCCCGTCTGGCTCATCGACTTGGACAGTGTCATAGAGACAGGGATGGTGAGGACCGAAGCTTAGAGGCGGCCACTTGCAAGGGTCCTGTAGGTGGGCGTATTCGTTATGACGGTTGTACAGAGCCTGCGCACGTTTTCTCCACACATCGACGGGACAGTGGCGCAACTTGGCGTTAAAGGACTTAAACAAATTCTCAATCAACGCACCATTCTGAGCTGAATACATCACCAGTGGCAAGTGGCACTGGCTCTTCCCTACCCAGTCACGACAAGACTGTCCTTTACAGTGCGCCGACAGACATAAACTCTCACCATTCGTTACCTTGTACACGTTTGAAACGCTACGATACAAGGAAGTCCGCTCAGCTAACCTCGGACCCGGTCCTAGTCCAGAACTCACCGGGACCGCAAGAGTTGACCGCTTTCCTCTCTTCTTGGGGATGACAATCTCGGGCACTGCCACCGCCCCTACACCCACTTTTTTCTGGGCTTCCGCCCCACTCCTCATGAATTAACCCCGGGAAAACATGGAACAAGAAGACGGTGGCAGGTGACAAATCGAACCCTGTTTGGGCCCAAACCAGCACCTGGCCTCAATTGGTTCTACGATGTTCGGTTTTTACGGGAATCGGTTTCTGCGGTACTCGGTGATGTGTGGCTGACAGCATGACCACAGCCATGGCCAGAACACCGTCTCGTCTGAGTTGGTTCGAAACGACCAGTTCAGCAATTCGGCTAGCCTCAGCCGAAAAATATATCTGTGTTTGCGCGTCAGCACACGTGTGTGCAAGCGCGTGCGCCCAGCCAGTTAACAGCTGGCTCTTACGGCGGAGCGAGGTCCGGGATCATGGGAAGTATCTTGGCGTTGGGTGCGCCACAGACTGGGCAGTTTTGCTGCGTCGATCGTTGCTGGCCGATTTCCCTTTGTGCCTTCTCGGCGAAGATGCAGCCACACGTCCAGTTGAAGAGGAACCGTTTGGAACCATTGCATGGCACTCCGGTGAGTTGGCACTGTAGAGTACCGTTGGCGAACGGTGCGAAAAGGGCCTCGCTGCCGTCATTTATGGTTACGACGTCTTTCAGGCTCTTGATGCCGAGGCTTTTCAAAACGTCGCTTTTGGCCAACATGCGCTCCAGCAACTCCTCCTTGTTGTATGGATAGCCGCTGCGGTCCAGCACGATGGGCACATGCAACGGCAGCTGTGACACACGACAACGCGTAAGCGCCAAACCGCGCGCCTCCTGCGGTGATAGGGCACCCCTTTCCTTCAGCACCATCGTATTCGGATCATATCCCATGCCGCCCAGATTGCGCTTGAACTCATACCCTTTCACTCGCACTATATCTGCACGACCGGGAATCGAACCACCGTCACCACCCATATTTTTATAGCCCCCGGGCCACCCCTCCCCGGGCCAAGAAAAGGTGGTCCGGAGGCTAGTGGTGTATTTAACCCTTAAAAATCGCCTTACAAAGCCAGTGCCTTGCTGCTAGGGCTAACATATCGGTACGTCACGAACGGTAAATAGCTCAGCAGGCAGGTCGCGGCTCTGCGTCTGTAGACACCGCTCAAGACAAACCGACAAGTACCAAGAACGCGGTCGCGAAGGAGGCTGCGCCAAAGAGGCCCTTGACGCCCTGCGTGCGCGGCAGGACCGGTTCATAAACAGTGCTAAGCGCCACGGCTTGGTAGTCGTCTACGAGAGTGCAGCCCTCCACCCAAAGCTGGAAGTACTGTGCATCTGAGACGGTCCACGTGTCACCGGTTTCCGGTTTGACAGTTAGCATTTTGCTATCGTCGTCAAAAGTGTAGTTCATACTAGTATAGCCATTAATGGTCTTTAAAGTGGGACATTGAGCATCCGTAGCATTCTTTTCGGTGGCCTTGGTGGTAGTGCGATCGGAATCAAAGCTGTCGGGAGCAGAGGTGTCGGAGGTGACGTTGCCTGTAGTGACCAGCAGGCCCGTACACAGTTGGTCAACTTGCACCTGCATTGCCGAAAACTCCATGTGTGCCATCGGGTCGATGGCCACGGTTACGGACTTCATAACCTTCGGTGAGATGCTGTCCACCAAACTGCTCGTGACAGGACCCTCGCGGAGGCAAACATCTGCCGCGGCACTATACGTAATTGTGTCCAACAGGAGCGGATCTGTGCACGACCCGTCTGCTACCTTTTGGTCCAGGCAGTTGACCAAGATCTTGAGGTCGCTAGAGACTTGGCATCCACAGACATCCGTAGCTTGAGGATTATGCACAACATTGGCCAGTCCACCAACAGCTAACAACGTCCTCTTTACAAACATTCTTGGTCTTGGTATGCAAGTCTTGATTAGAGAAGAAAACGCCACGTAAGGGGGGGTATATTAGGGATATATATTGAATGCGCTTTCGGTAAAAAAATCACTGTGCTGGCAAAGGACCGACTTCCGTGGGGACGTCTCGGTGTAGCTGAACCAGCTGCCGTAATGTGAGACATTTCGAAGGCATTTCAGGGAGGCGTTGGACGTCCTGGAACAGTTGTTGTAGGCCTTGCTCGAGGGTCCGCTCCCTGTTATTAAGTGCTAGGGCCTTGGACAAGCTGAATTTGAATTTGAGTGTCTGTTTTTGCTGCCAGTTGGGCAGCGTTGCTATTCGGCGCAGTTTGTTGAGTGAATCTTGCATGGCCCCGGGCGTATGACGAATTTCAACCAACAGAATGTAGACCACATGCATGGCAAACTCAATAGTGAGTGCAGCCGCTTCCTGAATGTGGTCCGAGTTTATTCCGTCCATCTTGTCTTCAGCTGACCCAGCAGCCAGCTGCTCATCCGTCGCCTTGACAGCCTTCTCCGCCGTCATGTCGTTCGACTCCGCGGACGTTTCAGCAGCTGACATTGACTGTAGCGACTGCAGCCCCTCATACGCTTGAGAGAGCAAGGTGGAAACAAAATCTACGTCTATGATCTGGGTCTCAATCATGTCATACTTCGCCGCACAATCGAACACAATTAAACTCCTTGCAGCAATCTCCACCGACAATGTCAGATAACTAATCGTCGCGCGTTCTCGCTGCGACGTCGGCACTCCAGGAGTCAAGTAACTTGCGCTTATCAACCAAATCGTCACTACCTCTCGTAGATTATGGACCAACTGCAGTTGGTCAAACCGCGATAGCATCCCCACAAACGCCTCTAGATATACGTACGATATCTCCACTACGTCGTCGCCTTCCGTCGCAAAAGATAAACCGCGGTGCGCCGCATCATATATAGACCGTAATAACCGACGTGCGGTGCAGAGAGCGACCGTTTCCTACAAAATACGCGCAGCAATTTTGTTAGCGCACGTGTGTGCGCAGACTCAAATACCCAACCCGAAGCTTCGCAAGTGGGCAGTGTTGCTTACTCGTGACTCGCAATTTTGCACTATATTAACCACGTTTTCAATCTCCTTGAAAATGTCATTGTCGGGTTCAAGGGTAGCGAGTAACTTGATTGTTGCGGGACTCTCCGGGGGCACAGAAATCTTCATGTCCTCGGCGGGTCGCGCCATCAAGGCTTTGACAGCTTCCTTGAGTTTGCCGACAGAGACGCCGATTGTGCTCAGAGTCTCGGGAACGACGCCGCCCGTGGGTGCGGCAGCGGCAGCGTCTCCCGTAGCGGAGTTACTTTCCCGCACTCGCTTCAGAGGTCCGATGTGAGCAAAGGCTTTGTATACCTCGAGTTGTTCGGTGTCCAGAGCGGGGGTAAGCCTGAGCGGCACAGGGAGCGCGGCGGGCCACTCGCAGTTTGCGCCGAAGAACTTGGGGTCGACGAAGGGCTCGCCCTTCTCGGCCGCGGCCCGCCGGTCGGCCAGTGACTGGCTGAGGGCTTCTTGGACCGCGCGGACAGCCTGTTCAATGACAACCTGCTCGATGAGGGTACTGGCAATGTGCGCGTTTTCATGCGCGATGACCAGAGCGGCCTGTTCGACGGAAGAGTCGAAGTCCGTGCGCCCGTCGTGGTTGACGGAATTGACAGACTGCACCAAAGAACGGAACTGCGTGGCGATGGAGTTGCGAAGACTCGGTCGGCCCGTGACTACGACGATGGACCCTGCCAGCGCGGCTGCCATCAAATGCGCGGCTCTCTTGACCAACGTCTCCTCCGACTCCAAGGCAAAATCCTTCAGTACAAGCTCCACCGTGGTCCCCACCGCCAGCACAACCGCGCGTTCCGACATGACCGTCACCAACTCCTTCACCGCGCGCTCCATCGCAATTGGCACCGCTATCCGCAACTCCGGACATTTCTGGAACAACGCCAGCCCGGCCGGGATCTTGGCTGTTTTAGCTAACGCGCTTAACAACTGCGTCCGCGGCCCCGAGGGCGTGACGTTGCTCGGCCGTGCCGCACCCGCCAGCGACCCGCTGCCGCCCAAGGCAGCGCCCAGTGCGGCGGCGCCAGGACCCACGGGCGGGCCGGCGGCGGCGGCAAAAGGCGCGGCGGCCTCTGGAGAGCTGACGCCGAGCGGAGGACTCAGAGTCTCGAACATGTTCGGTTGTTCTTGGGCAGCAGCGACATAGATGTCCAAATTCAGGCCGAGGTTGCGCATCAGCAATTCGATTTCGAATTGATGATTTTGAGCGCAGCCGGGTAGGATGTAGAGTTGGGCAAGTGTGGTCAGACAGCCGACGGTCCAGGCGTTGGGGGGGTTGAAGAGCTTGGAGTTGCGGATGTTGCTGAGACAGGAACACACGAGTGGAAGGACGGCGTTGAGGGTGCCTGCTTCATAGCCGGCGAAGAGGAGATGTTTGACGTCGAAGCTTTTGGCCTTGAGTGGTTTGTTTCGCGCGAGAGTGAGCATGCCAAGCCAGGCGCCGAGAGCCTTGAGTACAGTCTTGTAGCTGGAGGCGTCTTTGGCGGAGACGGAGTATCGCATGAGGACGTTGATGGAGTCGTAAGTGACGTTTGTGATCATTTCCACGAGTTTGTTTCCGCCGAGGGTTTGTGCGAATTCAGCGTAGAGTGCGAGATGGTTTACTTCCTTGGTGGTGCGTGACTTGACGATGTAGAAGGCGACCCATGGCAGCCACTCTGCCTGGAGCCAGTCTGCGAGTTCACGTGCCTTGAATTCGACGTTGCTCTTGACGATGGAATTGCAGGTTTGCGCAACCTTGAGGCGCACGTGTTCAGGTGGCGTGGCGATCCATGAAGTGATTTGCGGGTCTTCCAACAACGCCTCAACCTGTCCGAGTCCGAAACCCTGGAGGACGACTTCCTGTTGAGAGTCGGGGACAGCGACATTGCCAAATTCCACGACATACGGCGGCCCGCCGCCGCCGCTGGGTGGGAAGCGGTCGGATGGTGGGAAGCGGTCAGGTCTGTTTTCGGCGGCCTGTTGTGGTATCAGGAAGAGTGCGGGTGGTATGATGAGTACGTTGCTCGGCGAGGGTAGTTGTGCGGGAGCGATCGCTTGCACCAGTTGGGAGGCGTCGACGAAGGACATTGCTTGCATGGCAGCCGGCATGGCGTGGAGACATGTCTCTGCGTACCAAATGAGGCTGGGAAAGAGGTCAGCGACATGGTGCATCTTGACGAGTGCAGAGAGGAAGGCAGGCGAGCAAGGTGCGATGGGAAGGAAGCCTTGGAGGACTACGAGACCGAATTTGAATATGAGAGTATTCGGATCTTTGCGCAATGCTTCCATGGCACAGCGGATGGCGAGTAGATGTAGCTCGGGTCGTTTGAGCAGGAGCTCGCTTCGAATGAGTTTGCCGAAGAAGTCCGCTGTCCGGTACAGCTCCGGGGCCGGGTACTTGGGAAAGTGGCGGCATTCTATAAAAAGGGTCCGGAGCATCTTGGCGAGGAGGTCGGCCTCAGCACTGCCGGACGGAAACTGGGCCAGCTTGTACATGAAGTCGACGAGTTGCGATGACGAGATCTCTCCCCTGTAGAAGGCGGCGAAAACTTGGTCCTCGCTATCGCCGGTGGCGGCCGGAGCGGTAGCCGGAGCAGGCGCGGCCGGCTGGAAGGACTTGCGGTGCATGCCCGACAATTCAGCTTCTTCCGGAAAGGAGTCGCAGAGTAGGAGACGGAGACGTTCGAAGTGGGTGAGGATCCGCAGGTCTTCGAAGGGGTTGCCTGCGCGACCCTTCATGGCTTCGGCGTAGTTGACGAGAGCGTCACAGTATATGCACGCAGAGGCGCCATCGAGCGTGACAGCGTCGTCTTTTGGATTGACGGCACTGACGTTGTTGGAGCCTAATTGTCGCACAGCAAGGAGCTTCTCGTTCAGGAAGACTCCGAGTTTAACGGCGAAGAGTTTGGAGTCTCGATTGAGCGGTTCGAATCGTGCCTTCAGGAAGTCTTGTTGAGACAGTCGATGTACATCGAGCAGCTCGGTACGGTGGTTGGCGAAGAGTAGTTGGGCGAGGTCCAGTAGCGTGGCGGAGACGGGTGCGGTTTCGTAGAGCGTCTGGGGCACGAGGGAGGAGACGTAGTTGATGTCGTGATTGACGAGGAACCGCGCGTAGGATGCGAGCGCGGCGCCGGAGTTGGGGAGCATCGAAAGAGGTGGTGCGGCGAACCGCGACGGGGGGAGGCGGTGCACGGACTCGAGCGGTGCCGCGTCAAGTGGTCGGGGAGCACTGGCCAGCTCCTTGGCCCGGCGGTTTGCGTAGCCGGCTTGTTGCCAGGCGAAGAGAAGGTTCAGCCAGAGCACTTGTTCGTTTGTGGACCGGAAGATCGCCGGGTCGCAAGTACCCCATTGACGCCCCAAATTGTAGAATACGTCCGTCCAACTCAACATCGGCTCCAGATTGCTCACACCCTCCACAAAGTACTCGATCCGACAGTCCGACGCACCCGCCAACAGCAATTGAGCCACCTGCGCTAATGCGGCCGCCACCGTCTCTTCGTTAATCACTAACTCCTCATCCGCCGTCCTCAATATCGTCTCAAAACCCAACACCGTAGCAAACGCACCCACGCCCAACTCGCTCACGATGTCAACCAACGTCATTATTTTTTACTCTCACCCCCGCCAAAAATCACCCGATTGCCGCACCCAACCACACCACCAGACGCAGCCAGCCTGGCACCCGACAAGCAAATCACACGCAAGCACTCCTCTGGACCAACCTGGTATCCACATAAGCCACCCGGCCTACGTATTCGGCCAAAGTAAGCACTGGGCCAAAGTAAACACTGGGCCAAAGTAAGCATTGGGCCTAAGCAACTGCTCGGGGTAAGGCACACGGCCTGAGTTACTCAACTAAGGAGACGCCAAAGTAAGCACTGGGCGCAAAATCCGACTCAGGTTCGACGCGACAGGACTTTCACGATCTTGCCGTGCCGTCGAAATAAGATACCTCCGGCTGAAGTTACCGCCGAGGTAGCCCCCGAAACAACACTCATGCGTATCCGCAGACACACAACAATACCATATAATACACTCTCCTTGGACACCGCTGCTGGGGGTGTGGTCCGGGTCTGTTGCTGGGGGTGTGGTCCGGGTCTGCTGCTGGGCCTGCGGGCTGGATGGATACAGTCTTCTTAGTGCCGTGTTCTTGAGAATATGGGAGGTCATGTTCCTGCGGCGGAAACAGCGTATAGTGATACATCTACTTGCTGCTGAGTACCGAGCTCACTTCTACGAGCGGAGTCCGGCTCCGAGATGTCCCCAGTCCAGTCCACGTCCCCAGTCCAGTCCAGTCCACGTCCCCAGTTCGGTCCACGTCCCCAGTCCAGTCCACGTCCTTGTTCTAGACTGACGGGTGTCTGACCCCGAACAGGGTGGTGGAGCCACCTAGCAACAGCACGCCTGAACAAGCAGCCACAGGAGGCTCGTTTAAAAATGGGCCGGATAGATTTACGGGAGGAGCCTGAGTTTTTGGAGTAGCACACAAAGAGGCGCGGACCTCCAAGTGTGACGATGGCGGACTCCGACAAAGCGGCCACGACGATGGCGGCTTTGTCGGAGCGGAGGGGTCGTTGGGAGGGCCGGAGGCCTGGGCAGGGTTGTTGCTGGGTGTCGAGTGTGTCCGAAAAGCGCGTAGCGGTGCGCTGCGCAGCCTCAAGCGCGACCGCCTGGGCGCTTGCTGTGCTTGGGGGTTGTGCTTAGGGGGTTGTGCGGTGGGGTTGGCCGTGCGGTGGGGTGAAGAGTGGGTTGAGAGCGGGGTTGGAGGCAAAACGGGTTGTGGTGGGTGGGTATTATCGGTAGTCGTCTGAAACGGTCTTTATTTTTGGGGGCAAAAAAAATTTGCGTTGAAAATGAAGTCCACTGTTGCCACTTCTCAAAGCAGTTCCACAGTGCTTTTGGCAGCTGGCCAAGCCACGACTGGCCTGGCCGGTCCGGCTACGGCTGGTCTGACGCCGGTTGCGTCGAAGGCGGCGACGAAGAAGGCGACTCCCGTGACGCCAGGCTCGACAGTGCCGGTGGCTGCCAATGTGTTTAACACTAGCAGCAACCAGGGCTTCGCTAACTCGGCCAGCACCCTTGCTGACGTGGCTGGGGTCTTCAAGAAGATGTTTGGTGGTTCCTACCAGCGTATCGTGACCAAGGATAACGAGCAGTTCATGCTCATCAACGGCAAGGAGCGGTGCACAGTTCCGGAGTTCCTCTTCACCTACTTCTACCACGGCTTCATGGAGCAGACCAGCAGAACCCACCGATTGGCTGAGTCTGACGTGAATGTGATGGACTTGATGATTAACGGCCCCGCGTCTTCCTTCCTGAGCCTGGCGCTCAAGTGCCACAACTCCAAGGAAGTCGGCAACGCCTTCAAGAGGATGCTCAGCAATGTTAGCGCCAAGTTCCCCAACCTCAGATACGACGAGGTGTCGGACTCTTTCAAGTACACCGCCACTCATGTGGACACCACCAGCCAACAGAGGAAGAACGTTGAGGCTGTCGTTGAGTCTGCATACGTAAACAAGTTCCTGATGTACCTGCGGGACTTCAACGACACTGACACGCTCCCCTTCCTCATCGACGGCGAGAAAGGCAATGCTTCGGCCCTGCCCGGCATCTTTGACTCCGTTGAGCCCATCAAGGAGCTGTGCGACAAGGTTAACTTCGACGACGCCTACGACATCATCCGTGCTGTGCTTCCTGAGCAGCAGTTCAACACCATGCTCGATCGTGCGGACCGCCTCATGGGCACCCGGAAGCAGGTAGACTTGCGCCAGGAGCTCACCCAGACCTACGACTGCGTCAACAACTACCGCACCGTTATGCAGAGAATCGGTGGCGCACCCATCGAGCTCAGCGAGAAGAGACTTGCAGTCAGACGCACTGACATGCCCCTCATGTCCCAGTTCGTTTCCGTCGCAACTCGCGATGAAAGCAAGATCCTCATGGACCAGACCTACCGTCTCTACTTCGCCAAGGCCCGCGCTGCCGCTTCTAAGATCATCCAGGAGGGTCGCCGTGTGCAACGACAGGCTGGCAAGCTCGTCAGCGTCAAGGAATTCGTCGAGGGGCTCCCTTCTGCCATGTCTGGCGCTGCCAAGGCCACCAACGCTGTCGAAAAGGATGTGGAGACCGCCGTTGCTGACTTCCTCAAGAACCCAGCCATCGCCAGAATCGCCGAGATTTGCGCCTAGATAGTTAGTTTTTAGTCACCACAACTCCTACCACCACATTAACAATGAACATAAATCTTCGTGCGCTCGGTGATGCCTACACTTCAGCCGCAAGGTTTCTGCTCGTTACACCCTTGGTAACTATTTGCCCGTAACTCACGTCCGAGACAAAAGTATGACAGGTGGCCGCTCGCTGGGTAACAAACAGTAAAGGGAGCAGAATAGGGAGGCCAGGGATAAGACAGGGAGCAGGCACAAGGAGGGAGTAGGTGTGTAAAGCAACACAAATGTGTAAAGCAACACAGGTGTGTAAAGCAACAGAGGAAAAACACAAGGGAATAATAGAGAAAACACCGGAGAGCAAAGGCGCCAGAGAACAAAGGCGCCAGAGAGCAAGCAGCAGGGAGTGAAGGTGAAGAGGGGGAAGGCAACAGGGGGGGAGGTAGGACGGGCTGCCACAGTGTGTGTGCCGGGTATTTTTGAGTGAATTTCGACAAAGGGATCAAGACAATTTTTTGAGTAGAATGGTAGGTGTGTTTAAAGTCCTACCGGTCGTGGCATCTGGTTACTGGATCAGGCCCAACTATGCTAAGATGGACCCGAATGCGACCTACCATGGTCAGGAGGGTGTGTTCATCCCACACATTGAGGGTAAGCCGCGGTATGACGCGGCTGCTATGGTGCCGCAGATGACGACCACACAATTGGCCACCGCGACGCCGACGACCACGACTAAACTGGCGACCCTGGTGTCCTCGGTGGCCGCCACGACCACGCACTTCGAGACAGTGCCTACGACCACCACGGCTCTGGCCACCACGCAGCAAAAGACGACCAAGACCAGAGCAGCCACCACCACCACGCAACTATACACCGAATTGCAGACTGACCGCACCAAGCCAGCGAAACATACCACGGGGGCGACGACGACGACAACGGGTTTGGCCACGCAAACGGATAAGGGCGCGAAAACGGAGAAGAGCGCAAAAGTGGACAAGAAAGCGCAAAAGGTGGAGAAGAACACAACTACCGGTCTACAGACCAGCGCCAGCACGGGGGCGGCCAAGGGACTGTTCGGCCGAACCAAGACCAACGGCCAGACCACAACGGACTTGGCCACGGTCGCGGCTCGTTCGACCGCGACCCCGACGACTACAGGCCTGGCGACTACGGGCCAGGCATCCAAGGGCCAAGCGGGCAAGGGCTTGGTGGGTATGCGGGACGTGGCGAGTGACACGACTACAGGACTGGCGACGACCAAGACTGCAACGACCACCAAAACTGCGGCGACGACCACGACAACAAGACTGGTGACCGCCAAACACGAGCAGCCGAAGAAGGGGTTGTTGAGTAGGCTGACAGGGGGCGGCGGCAGCAGCCACACGGGGTTGTTCTTTTCGAACATACCGCGGCAGGCGGAGAACCTGCCGTCGCTGCACAAGAAGGGTGGAAACGACATTACGGTGTACCGTGATGAGCCACTGATGATCGGAGTCTGGTCGGAGGACAAGGACAAGTACCTCGAGCTCGACGGCCCGACGGTGGACGTGTTGAAGGCGAATACAGGTGTTGCACGCGAGTCGTTCGTCGAGCTTATCCCGCGAGGGGCCGTGGGCGACGTGAAGCACTACAACGTGTCGCTTTCGAACTACGACCGGACAGAGCAGCACGCGTTTCCGCTGACGCTGCATCTGGCTGAGTCGCGTTCGGCGAAGCTGGGCAGTCTTACTGTTAAGCCGGGACGACTGGATCCGTCGTTTAATCCGAACTTGTTCGACTACAAGATCCGAGTGCCGGAGAAGGCCCACTCGGTGCACCTGGACTTCAAGACCTGGAACGACCGCGACGCGAAATGTACACTCGACGGCAGCAAGTGGTTCACGGCCAAAGGCTCGGTCTCGGTCTCGGTCCCGAGTGATGCCCCGAACGCGGCACCACTCACGTTATCATGTCTATCGGCGGATGGCAGCGTATCGCAAGACTACAACTTGAGCATGGTGCCGCAGCGGGGTGGGGAAACGTTGTTGAGCGATTTGGAGGTGTATGGAGCTGACCTGGCGGAGCCGTTTGACCCCAACAATCACGGCCCATATCGCGCGGACTTGGTGAAGGGCGCAGCCAAAGACCAGGGCATCGAGTTGGGCTGGGCGCGGCTGAAGCTGGGCAAGGTCAACCCGAACGCCGTGGTGACGGTTAATGGCAAGCCGGTGGAGGGCGACATGAGCGGCTGGATCCGGATCCCGCGCGGAGACAAGAAGAGCGTGGACGTGTCGGTGAGTACGCCGGAGAACCCGGTCGCCGAGCAGTACCAGGTGGTGCTCTCCAGACAGGGAAACCGCTCCTACCTTTCGACGGAGGAGGGGCTGAAGGCGAGCAATTGGTTAGGCTGGCTGAGCTCGCTTAGCTCCACCCGGAACGCTGCTTATGTCCTAAATAACAATAAAGTCCTGGACCTGCTTTCCACCTATGGACATTCGACCGCAAACAACGAGGTTTACGCCGACTTCGCGACCGGCTTCCACCTCTGGAACGCACAACCCGGGCACTGCGGTAGCACGTGGCTCAAACTGCGCGATGCCAATGGTCAGCTCATCGACTGTGACGATATCGACTTCGACAGTGCCATCGGCGATGCGTTGGTGGAGCAAGATGCGAAGGTGCCCGACGCAAAAGCCGAACTCGATGGCGATGGCAGGTGGAGCCTGAACCTCAATGCCCCCAAGCGGAAGTTGATTAGTATTTCTGCGAGCGACCGCGAACAGCTTAAACAGAATTTGGATACACAGTTCCGTGCGCGGGAAAATCTCTTCTACTACTCCTCGACCCTGACGGTGGTGGCGGCAATTGTGGCAGTGGCGCTGTCAACTTATGGAGTCATCTACGCTGCTATGCTGCGAGACCCCGAAACGGGTACGATGCGTGCTGATTATCCAGCTGTATTACATCCAGGACGTTTCTTAAGCTTCGTGCTTGACTTTGCCTTTGTGGGTTTCGTCAGTGGTGCGTTCGGGTTGCTTTTCTGTTCGAAGGCGACCGTGTCAGGCGTGAGCGTGTTTGGTGTGCACTTGAGCAAGGCGTTGTTGAATGCTTTGAGTGTTGTTGTCCTAATGTTGGCGGTAGGCTACATTGCTTTGGGCTCGGCGGCGCTGGCCAATGTGGCGGACAAGGTGGGTTATTCTGCGCAATTCTGTGAGTACCACGACCTCGTCATGTCGCACGGACGGGCCATCCACACTCCCCGGTGGTGCCAGAACATCCCCATTCTGCGCCGACTTTGTGCCGTGAATGTGGACAGTGTCGTGCCCCTCAAGAGCGCCAGCGTACCCGGTAGCACAGCCGTGAGCTTCACCGAAGTACAAGCCCCTGAGGCGAACGCGGCAGACGGCACTGAGTACTCGTATCAGAAGTTGTACGTCGCCGGCGACAAGTACGCCGCTGAAGATGGCCCCGAGTATAGTCATGAACGCAAGGCCGTCCAGGTCGCCGTGAATGACTTCCTCTACAACGACCAGGCGACCAACTACGACGGCCGTAACCATACTCTCTACGGCCGCTATCCCGAAGCTAAGTTCGGCGAGACTCAGTTCAAGCTTCAGAACCCATACGGCTACCCCGTATACTTCAACGCCGACTTGCAGATCCAGCACCTGACTGCCCTCATGCAACTGGTAGACGACTTCCGCTTCTGGGCACCACGCAAAAACTGCTGCTTCCCCGCCAGCGACAACATACGCAACCTGCTCAGCTCCGCTTCGCGCGGGTTGTACATGGACTGGGCCATTAACCGGGGTTTGCTATTCGTCGCGCTTGGCCTGTTCGCCTTCTTCAACCGGTCTGCCTCCCTGCTACCGCTGTACGTACTCACCTTCTTCTCTTTCGCCTCCGCCATGATCCGGCTCCCAACTACTTTTTACTCGGCCAATGCCAAGTTCGAGCTGGAGTCGCGAGTGCGCGCGCAGGAACAACAGGAAGTGGATGCCGCTATCGCAGCCACTCGCACGGCCGAGAAGATCTGGCCATTCACTGAGCCGGGCTTCATGGATCGTTTCCGAGGCATCGTAAGACGCAAAGAAGACGCGCGCTGGTTCGGTCTCTACTCCCTTTTCAATCGGAACCCGTTGGAGACAGAGGAGGAGGCAGGCGCATTGCAGCAACTCTATCACTCACAGGGAGCCTACCAACTGCGTGAGGTGCTCTTCACTCCTTGCGGCGCGGACATTGGGCTCTTCCTCCTGGGGTTGGTGCTTATATTGGGGCGCTCGACTTCAGGTCGCGCTCAACTGGTGCCTGGCGTGTTCGCGATCTTCCTATGCGCCGTAATGCTCTTCTGCATCAACTTCCGCTCCCTTCAAAGTTTGTGGCAGATCGGGCAAGACTCGCTGGACGAGTGTCTTCAAAAGGCGACGGAAGCCGCAATTCACGTTAACGATGCCCTTACTGGGCCGGGTGGACTCGGTGCCTGTCTGCCATATTACGCACAGCAATGCGTAAAGACTCTCAAAGGCGACCCGACGGCGAACTTCCACTACCCGAGGGGTCCGGTAGCCGTACGAAATTTCCCAGTGTCCGATGTGGCCGTAGTCAGCAATGAATTAGGACTTCAGTTCCCAGGTAGGATCGGTCGTTCAGATCTCCAGCACTTGGCTACAGTCCCAGATGAAAAACGATTGAGGTTGTACAAGACATTGGTGGTGCATGGCGGCCTAGCAGGTGCTCGAGCAGAGTTATATCGCTCGTTACCTGTACAGGTACCATTCTGCAAGCTCTTCCACGAGGACGGTGCACCGGCACTGAATC
This sequence comes from Gregarina niphandrodes, assembly GCF_000223845.1. NCBI lineage: Eukaryota > Apicomplexa > Conoidasida > Eugregarinorida > Gregarinidae > Gregarina > Gregarina niphandrodes. Next base: position 18,385 of record NW_011645819.1, on the reverse strand, counting down.
CAAATGCAGACTTCGGTCCGCTTGTAGCAACTATCCAGGTCGTGAACCATACCTTACGCGCGAACAACGCAGGTCTCAGCGCCACTGACAAAAATGAACACGACTCTTTCCTCTCTCTATACGCGCAAGAGGAGTTCCTGCCCACCCCCGGAAAAGTGCTACTCCGCAAGGAGGGGCACACCTATTCCGTCCGTTTCGATGCGAACCAGCAACGTTTGACGGTGCGTGGTCCGTCTATCGTGGCTAATAAGACCTACACCCTCCGTACCTCTAAGACTGGTAGTCATGCCCGCAAGGACATGTACATCAACGGTCGCAATCCTGACGACTCGGTTTCCTCAGGCTCTGCCACGCTGCATCCGGCACCCGCCAAGGCTGCCGCTGGCGTCGCCACCTGCGAAGCTCCCGGAGCCCTTAGACTCGCCGTACCACCTGAGCACACGCCCTGGATGCACAAAACCTTCCTCGTGCGACCTACACGCGAACCGAACGCAACTGCGTTCGAGATCGACCCCGAAGAAATCAAGGTGTACTACGACAAGGACTGTGGTGAGCTCTACCTTCGTCACGAGGATCTGACGGCTGACCAGGAGTACGAGGTCGAGTGGTTCGTGTATCCGGATGCACCTGAGCCAGTTGATGCTAGCGCACGTGCTGACGAAAACGGGGCCGTACAATTCGACGTCGAGCCCGAAATGCCCGACCTGCGATCCTGGATGGTTTTGAGAGATGAGAGCGGCGCTGTCGTGGACATCGACCCGGCTATGACAGATGCTTATCAGTTCTTCTTCCCTGAGGCGAAGCCGAGTGTGTGGCAAACACTGACAGGACATATGGCGGCCCTCGCCTCTATGATACGAGGAGGGGACAAGGAGGCCGAGGCCATGGAGGAGCCGATTCCGTGCACCGTCGTGCAGTGTGTCAACCCGCTCCAAAAGGTGTATCGGGTCGACCCGAACTTTGGGGAGGGTTTGAAGATACTGAACGCGCGCATCCATGAGTTCCGTGCCCGTCAGCGTGCTTGTGAAGTGAATGAAAACATCGCCAGTCTTTGGCCCACTCTCATGAAGGCTACCGACTACCTTGACTTCTGGAAAGCCCGTGGAGTCGATGCAACCGACGCGTTTGGCAATCTTATCGACCCGCTTGCGGAACCTGCTCATGTCGAGGCCTTCCACAGCCATTTGCAACGGATCGCGGAGGGTGAGAACGACCTGAGACGTACTTTGTCGCAGTTGCTGGACGAGAAGGTAGAACAGCTCACAACTCAAATTGAGGCGGTGCGTGTATGGATGCGTGCTTACGAAGACCCGTTGCTACATACGGCACAATTGCAGGCGGATTTGAACGACTGGTCGATGCACCCAGATGACGATGGAAGTGCGTCTTCGGCTCAGTTGGTATTACAATCGCAGAAGGCGTTATACAGTGCGCGTCTTAGTGGTTTCTTCTACCCCTGCAATGTGCCGGACGCGTTGTTGAGTAAGCGGCCCAACCTTGCAGCACAGTTCCGCGTCTGGTCTAACATTCTGCAGAGCTGGTTGTTCGCGGAAGAAGGTGTGGATGTAGGTCACGCCGAGACTCGGTTGCGTGTCAGTGCGGTCGTGCGCGACGTAATGCAAGCGCTGAAGTTTACATTACACGCGAACGAGAAGGGCGCGAGGAACCAGTACAGGTCGGTGCTGCATTACGTAGTGGGTTCGCACACTCTCCGGGGCACGGACGCGACGTGGAAACCGGATGGGCTCAAGGCGCACACGGCTCTTGTGCGGATCTGGACCGAAGATGAACAGACGGGTACGGCGGACTTCAGCAAGTACCCCGAGTGGTTGCCTTGCTTGCTCCGGCTTACGCCAGGCGCCCTCCAAGTATTGCTGCCCAACGGTGACGATTTAGTCCGACCGGTATCCGGGAACTTGGCGTTCCCGTGGCAGAAGAGTACGGGACTGTACGTGCCGTTGCACGCCTTCCACAAATTTGAGTTGGTAGAAAAAGCGGAGGAGCCGTATGCTGGCGAGAGCGGCGAGGGGTCCCGAGAGGAAGACGGAAACGTGTTGCTGCGCTTCATGACGACGAAGCTTGTGTGTCGAAAGAACCAGAGAGATGGTGTGCCCGACGCTTATGCGCGACGTGTTGAAGACGACCAACTGGGCAACGAGATCTGCTTCACGGACGCCTCGGGCCAACGGCGTATGCGCTACCGCCTTATGCTGGGGCACTGCGTGAGTCGAGAGCAAGCACTCGCATATCCACAAGGCGAGGTAGACCCGACGCTTTCGAGCAGCGAGGTGAACGTGTACCCACTTTCCTTCAGAATGGCACCAGCATTTGCGGAGCAATGGCGTCGTGCTATTGTCATGGCACAGCTGGACACGCCACACGACCACTTGTTTGACGCGACAGTGGACGAACCCGAAACTAATCGCGAACCGGAGGAGGACCAGGCATCTACGATTATTGATCCACCGAGCGAGGAGTCCGACCCGGTCGTGATTCCGGAGATTGTGCCGGAGCCGGTTGTGGTTGAGGATCCAGAGCCGGTCGAGATTCCGGAGCCAGTGATAGTGCCGCCACCACCGGAGAGTATTTCGGAGTCTAGCTTGTCGGAGCAATCTCGCTCGGTAGAGTCGAACCCCGAAGGCATCTCGCTCTACGAAGGGCCGATCACGAACAATAAACTGCACGGTGAGTGTGTCATTCGTGATGAAGGCGGCCGCGCCGTCTACGAAGGTCCGCTCTCGCAAGGGCTGCGTGAAGGTCGCGGTAAGGTAGGGTTCACGGACGCGTACGGCACCCAATGGACGTATGAGGGTGAGTTGCGGGGTGACGAGACAGGCGGAAAGTGTGTGGTTTCGCTTGCGGATTCAACGGCTGTGGCGAATGTTACAGACCGTTACACACTTGTAAGTTACACGGGTACGGTGAGTGCACCGCCCAAGAAACGACGGTCGATGCTGTTACCAGAGGAAGTGGAATGTCTGTTGCATAATAAGCCATTAATGAGGGAGGAGGTGTATGATAAGGGTAGTCTTCCAAGCAAGAAGAAGGTGCTGGAGTTGGTCAAGAGTGTGTATGCCCGTCCGGAGTCTTATGGGTACCGGCTGACCGCAGACCGATTCGCGGTGGCGGATGTGTTACAAGACAAGTACTTGTTGGATGCGGCGCGGGATGGTGACTGTCCGCCCTCACGGTTCTTGCAAACTTTCTTGCCGTACGCCTGTGCCTGGCAAGACGAGACCACCTTGCTACGAGCATCTCCGGAAGGCGAGTGGCGTTTCGTGGACGGCTCTGTGTTCAAGGGAGCATTGGAAGGCGGCAAGCCGACCGGCAAGGGTGTGTACAACCATTGGCCAACAAACACATTGTTCGAAGGCAACATGCGGAACGGGTTGCCAGATGGTGAGGGTACGTTGGTGACGGGCGACAGCAAGAAGCGTGCCGTCTATCGTGGTTCCTTGATCCAGGGCGCACGCGAGGGCCAGGGGACGTTGACCACGCACGACAAGAAGGCTACGGTCAAGGCTGTCTGGAACCAAGACAAGTTGGGCACCGGCCCTGTCTCGGTCGAGTTGGATCCGAGTCTCATGTCGCAGTTGGACGTGCCCTTCACCAAGTTCGAAGGTTACGTGCGCGACGGAGTGCCAGAAGGCGAAGCGACCATGTCGTATGAGAACAAACGGACCTTCAAGGGACAAGTTAACAACGCCATCCGTGAAGGCAAGGGTGAAATTCGGGACGAAAGTGGCAACCTTGTCATCGAAGGCAATTTCCACGACAACTCGCCTGAAGGCCTTGTTCGATTCGCCAAATATCCAGACGGGCTCGTGTACAAGGGCGAGATGTCGAAGGGCGCTCGTCAAGGCATGGGTCATCTGTTCGACCCGAAGACAGATCAAGTCGTGTATGAAGGCACCTGGGCTAACGACGTGCCGCATGGCCGCGGTGTGTACCGAGCTGCTGACGGCGAATACGAAGGCGAATTCAAGAACGGAAAACGCCACGGAAAGGGACGCTTCACCTTCAAAGAGAAGCCGCTCGCGAACGGCAAACAGCGTATGTACGAAGGCGATTGGAGCAACGACCTACCTCACGGAGTTGGCAAATACACCAACGACGACGCGCTCGAATGTGTTTATCGTCTCGAAAAAGGAGAGATCGTCAGCAGCTCTGTCAACAGCTACGCTCCCACTTGCGGGAAGGCACCTGCCGTCTCAAGCAAACCTACTGTGCAGCCTACCTCATTCAAACCCTACTCAGACCGTGACCTCCCGTGGAAGAAAGCCAAACATGCGTCCATCGGAAATGTCCTCCAAGTACTCACAGATAACGCACCCACCTGGAACGACACCGCTGGCAAATCCGCCACATTCATTGACCCCACCCGGGTCGTCCCACTCCAACGCATCTCTTCCGACTAAGAATGAATTCACTACGCGCACGTGCACACCACTATGCGCACACCACTCTGCGCACAGCGATTATGCGCACACCGATTATCTCGACAAAAGATGCACTACCCGAGAATGCGACAAATACTTCACACGCATACGTGAGCTATATGGGTTTTTTTTTTTGGTTAACCCTTTTTAGCTGCTGCGGAAATTTCGATAATTTGGTCCTAATGGCACTCACTTATCCCGAAACTAACTGACTCGAGATATCGCCGCTTGCAACGCGCCGCTTGCAACGCGCCCGCGAGAATGCCAGCAGAGGTATTCGACCGGTGGTCGGTTGTTT